>NC_041227.1:98498915-98548039 GCF_002837175.3 Physeter macrocephalus | reverse complement strand
CATGCCTAGGAAGTGGCTGCAGCTGGCAGCTGGCAGACTCAAGTGTGGAATGAGTAAGTGGCCAATAGAGAAGATAATTCAGGAGGCAGGATTGAAAGGGAAAGACCCTCGCAGGGGGTTGCGTGGGGAACCTATGCCTGAGTCCCCCTCTCCCTCTTCTACCTCACCCTTTCTCCTCTTCAAACCAGCTCCAAGTGGCAGATTTATTCGTTTTAATTAACAGCCCCAATGCTGGGAAAACATCCAAATTCCAGCTCTCAGCATCACTGGATTTCCACAGTAAGGAGGGTGAGGGGGTGATGCTGGGAATAGTAATGAGTAGGGGTGGGACAGCAGGAGAGGTACCCTCCCTGCTTGGGCCTGGCCTGGGACCACTCCCCCTCACCCCCTCTTCCTCTTGCTCTGACTTGACCCGGGGCTTGCTGGAACTAAAGCTGGGCTGGCCTTAGGGAAAGGGGGAGGTTCAGCCCAGTGTGGGGTTATGGGGATTGGGAGCACTTGGCTCTGATCTCAGCTCCCCTACCGTGTGACCTTGGCTAAGCCACTTGACTTCTCTGGGATTATTGTGAAATTCATCTGTAAAATGAAGAGGATGGTTCGAAGCCCTCTAGGGGTCCTGGCAGCTCTAGACTGTGATTCTAAGTTTCTTGCAGATCTTCTAACTGCTCTGCTTTCCCAGCTCCTTCATCTTCAGGGAAACTCCTTAGTTTCCTCTATTGGACTCTGCTCTGCACCTAGGGAAGTCTTCCGGTTTGAAGTCTCCACTTCCAACCCAGATCCAGTGCCTTCTCTTGGAGTCCTGAGCACTCTCCCTTTTGAGGTCTGTCAATCTTGGGCTTGACCTTGGCTCCCTTAGTCCTAACTGGGTGGGGGGGGGGGTCTCACGCAAGTCTGCACCTGTTTCCTCATTGCACGTTAGGGATGACAATGCCTTTTTCCAGGGCTTGCATGCGTGGGGCTAGATGTGGTGGAGATGCAGTGAGGTAACACTAGTGCAGTGCCTGGTACATTGATTCACATGGGACCCACCCATGACCACACAAGGCTGGGAGCCACCCATGGGCCCTTTCCTTTGGGGGGCTCCTCGGAGCAAAGAACAGAGGGAGGGGCTGCTGTAGTTAGTGGTGACCAGCAGCCACTGGTGTAGGAAACCCTCGTCCCCAGCAGAGGCCGGTTTGTAGGGAGCTCTTTACATTCCAATTTGACCCTTCCCCCCACTGTGTAAGCTCCTCATCCTCAGCTTGGGGCTCTCTCACACTGTGCGGAGATCACGCAAAATTATTCAGCTAAAATCATTCAGCAGGAAAGGCAACTGAGTAATCAAGGTTTACTGCTGAGAAGCCCTGGCCCTAACCTAGGCTGGGAAGCAGGAGCCCAGCCAGGCTGAGAGGCTGGCTGGTTTCAGCATTTTCCCAAGACAGGGAATGCAGCGCCCCCCCTGGGCACCTCTCCTCCAGCATGTGGTCAGCAGTGAGTCCCAAGAGTCGAGTGACCAGGCAGTCTGGTCCCACGTCTGCACCAGGCCTTGTAGGTGGCTTTGAGCAGGGCCCCAGCTTTGCCAGCTGGAATTGCTGGTATGCGCAAAGGAGTTTGGAGCTCACAGCCATTGTTCCTGTGCTCAGAGAAGCATTTTCCCTTCTGGGGTCTGGAGGGCAATGGGGAAGGGAGATAGAGGTTGAAGCGAGGGTCAAGGGTGGAGAGCAGGAGGGAGTAGGGGTGCGGGAGGAGAGCCAGGAATGCTGTGGGTGCGAGCCTGTGTCACATGAGCTATGGGACTTGCTCGTAGTGTATTTACTCCAAATGTGTGTGTATCTCTCCATCCCCACCAGGAATGCAGTGGTGACCTAGAGGATCATCAGACGTAAATGTGCTCACCCCTTCCTTCTCCCAACCAACCATCCATCCATCCACCCTTCCATCCATCCATCTGCCAGCCCGCCATTTATAGGGTTCACCCTCCACAGCTGGCTCTTTGCAAAGAATAAAAAAGTAAAAAATAAGATGTTAAAGTCTTCAAAGTTAAGCTCCTCCCCTGTCAAAACTGCTCTTTCCTATCTTGGATTTTGGCTCTACCATCCACTGAGTTTCTCCAGCTGGAAACTGCAGCCTGTTCTCTGAAACCTTGCCTGCCTCCGCGCCCTCACCCAACTCTCATTTTCCCTTTTAATTCATTTCACCTTCCATCACCGCTAACTTTCTTTGATAACTTATCCACCCCTTCATTCATCAGCACCATTCCCTCCCAGCCAGGGCAGAGGAAAGCCAGACCTTGGGAAGAGATTGACTTTGTCTTGATTCCATGCCAGGACTGGGCATAGAGTGAGAATAAGGACCGTGGAGTCAGGTTGGTTCTGAGCCGGCCTCTGCCGCTTCCTCGCAGTATGGCTTTGGGCAAGCTGCTGAAACTGCACGCCTCAGTGCCTTCCTTTGGAAAATGGAGGTGTTAATATTGCTTCTGAATGTGTGAGAGGCTGGTTCAACCTGAAAGTGAATGCCAAGTGCAGCGCTTGGCACACAGTAGGGGCTCAGGGGATGCTGGCTTCACCTTCCCACCTTCCCCCTTCTTTCTCCCTTTCCTCCATTGTCATGCATGTCTGGATCCTCAGGCTGCAGAGCCCTGGGACACCAGGTCTGTGCAGGCAGAGGACCTGAAGTCACATCAGAACTCATGACAGCAGGAAGGAAGAAACTCTGCTTGGCTTCTGTGTTGTTACTTTTTTTTTTTTCTTTAAACAGGAAAAACTCAGAACTGAGCAAAAGGCCCACCAGGAGGGCAGGGGCGAGGCATAAGCCTGGAGAACCCCAGGGCTCCCCCCCATAGATCTCCAGGCAGGAAACCCCCAAACTCCATCTCCAGGGGAGGCAGAAAGAGGCCCCCCGTGAGTCTCAGCATCCCGGCGCCACTGCTTACCTGGAACGGGGACGAAGGAAACAGCAGCCTGCCAGGGTGTGTCCAGGTGCCTTCCGCCCCCGACCCCTGCACACACACGTTTCCCCAGCGGAACTTGTTCCTGCTAGGTTAGGATTCTCGATTGTTCTGGCTGGGTGGCTTCAATCCTCTACTTTCCAATGAGGAAACTGAGGCCCCCAGAGGGGAGGGGATCTGGAACCATGCCTCTTGCCTTCCCGTTCCGTGTCTTCGTTCCCTTGAATTCCCAGGTGAGTGGGCTCAGTACAGGGCAGAAAAAAGAACTCCCATAAAGGTCAGGTTGTGATTTCCCTGAGTGGGGAGGGAGGAGCTGGCATGGGGATGGGTGACTTCTGGCACCGTCCTGGTTCCTGGGCCCTGGGAGGTGGTTTCCTGGGTGTTCACTTTATATACCTCATTAAGCTCTACAGTTATGGATTATTCACTTTTTGGTATTTGTGTTATGTTTCACAATGAAAAAGGGTTTCAAAACCCTAATAAATCTTGCTGAAATCAATTACACATACAAAAGAAAGCTAAAGAGGCCTCAGGTCTGAGGAAACCCCCATCCAAGTTCCCAGTCCTGGCAGGTGGTCTGTGCCCCAGCTACTCCCCCCTGGGAAATGGGTACAACCATCCTCACCCCTCACACATCCAGGGAAGTGAGCCTGGGGTAGCGGGAGCAGAACATTTACTAAGGGCCCCTATTCTGTTCTAGGAGGGTAATGGCTTTTGTGGCTTCTGGATTAGGGTCGGGGTGAGGATGCCATGAGGACGAGGTTGTAAATGCTGTCTCTGGACTCACCTTCAAGGCCATGTCCAGTCTATGAACTCACTGTACTTCTAAACTTCAGGGCAGTGGTTACTGGGAGTCAGGTAGCCAGGGTACCCTCTGGGTTCTACTTTCCCGTTCTGTAAGATGGGAGGATTTGAGGGGAAGCAAAATGTATCTTTTGGGAGTGTTTCCTAAAACACCTAGATTCTGTTCACCAAGGGCAAGTGTGTCACCCAAAGGCTCAGAGAGGTCATCTGACCTTCCCAAGGTCACACAGCATTTAGTACAGTCTGAATTGAGGATCCTGTTCCTAGACTTCTTGGGGAGGAGCTCCTCCTCCCTCCTACCCCTTCCCTCTTTTGCCTTCAGCCTGAACCCTTGTAGGGCATAGGTCAGGGCTCTGCCTGAGAAGCTGCATTACTCTCTGTTGTCCCTGGTGATGCAGGGCTGGCCCTGAGCACTTGTGACTTTTACGTTTCCTGAGATTTAAGGCCAGGCTGGCTGGTGGGCTCCACCTCCCCAGGCTGTGGGCAGGAGGAGGGGGTATGATTCATCTCTTCTCTCCTGGTGCTTAATAAGAACATGGCTATAAATGTAACTGGGCTGTTTATGAGTGCTAAGTCAGCCTCGCAGTTGGCTCCCGGCCCCCTCAGAGCCAGCCTGGCCCAGCCTCTGCTGCCTCTCCCTGGAGAAGCAAAAGGGGGTTCTCCCCTCAGGCCCCCGACCCTGGGAACCTGGAAGCCTCGTGCAGTAGGGGTGGAGAGAGGGGGCAGTCTTGCTTGGATATTATTAACTCAATTATTATTATTAATTCATTCAGTGTTTGCTAGCACCTACTGAACATCTGTCAGGCATGGCACTGGAGGCTGGGTAATTTCCGGTGTCAGCCTGAAGGAGCTTGCTGCGTCTGGCAGAGACTCACGAGGGGGCAGGCAGTGACGATCTCTGCAAGAAACAGCCGTCAGCACGGGCCCTGAGAGCCGAGTGTAGTGCCCTCACCTGCTGTGGGACATGGCAGCCGGGAGAGATTTCCTGCGGGAGGTGACGGGCCAAGATGGAGGTGAGGGTCAGGGTGTCCAGTTCTGGTGGAGAGACAGGGACTCCAGGCAGAGTCGGCACATTTCGAGGATAAAGGTTTAGGGACAATAGGAGAAGAGTGGGGGTCAGCGAGCCTGGAGGTTGGTTGGTACTTGGGAAGGGAGGTACTTGACTGGGAGGCCACAGGAGCGGGGCCATACCCGGGAGCCTGGCCTGTATCCTGAGGGCCGTGGGGTCCCCTGAAGAGCTGTAGAAGAGGATAGGGATTGGGAGAGGTTCCGACAGGTGTCTTAGAAAGATCACTCTGCCAGGTGCGTAGCCACCTCCTGCTGCGTATCAGATGATGTCGCCTTCTTTTGCTCAGAATCTTCCAAGGCGCACCACCATGCTTACAACAAACGCTGTGTCCTCATGCGGTCTGCAGGGCCGAGGGAGACCTGGCCCTGCTTGCTTGCTCTTCTCCATCAGGCTGGGCTGTGGCTGCTTGGACCCACCGAGCCTGTCCCCACCACAGAGTCTTGGTCCTTGCAGGTCCTCTGCTTCCCTTCATTCAGGAATCTGCTCAGAGGTCATCTTTTCAAGCGGGCCTCCCCAACCGTCCTTTCCGAATCTCTCACTCTGCTTTCTTTTTCTCCAAAACACTTATCTCCTCCACATGAGATTTTATTATGGATGATGCATATGTTAAACAGTCGTCTGTTACCCTAGCCACACGTAGGCCTCACAGAGGCAGGAATGCTCTTTCTGTGTCTCTGGTCCCAGCACCTAGAACATACCTGGCCTATGACCCACCCTCAAATATTTGTGGATTGAGTGATGGATTGTGGTCAGGGCAAGGCCAGGGCAAGGAGGTCTCCCAGGGGACCACGGAGGTTGTCAGCATCTCTGGGGGTGGCCAGGCGTCAGGAGGCTGCTCCTTCCTGATCTGATGGGCTCTGGCAGAGCTGAGTTCTGCAATGATGTCCTCCCTTTACGCTCGCACACGCACGTACACACACACACACACACACACACACACACACACACACAGTTCTTCCCCGCCTCCACACACACTGTAAAAACAGCTTTACTGCTTTATGTCGTTTGATCTTCACAACTTCCCTTGATTTTGATGAATGTAAAGTAAGGATGATGCTCTTCTTAGAGCTATCTTGAGGATTAAATGAGTTAATATTTGGAAAGTGCTTAGATCAGTGCTTGGAAGACAGTAAGCTCTCCAATATCAACTTTTTGTTATTTTTAAGGCCCTCGAGGGGTGAAATGACTCATCCAAGGTCACATGGCTAAGAGGTGTGCAAATGGGGGGGCTCGCACCCAGGTCTCCTGGCTCTTCAACCAGTGGCCTTTCCATTTCTCCTCGTTGCTGCTCCCCTGGAAGCCCCTTCCCTCTCCCTCTCCTTTCCTGGCATTTGGGTGTGACTAAGCCAGTCTCAAGCCCTGGCGGCATCACAGAGGGCTTGGCCAATCCACAGAGGATCCTCCT
Source organism: Physeter macrocephalus (assembly GCF_002837175.3). Taxonomy (NCBI): domain Eukaryota; kingdom Metazoa; phylum Chordata; class Mammalia; order Artiodactyla; family Physeteridae; genus Physeter; species Physeter macrocephalus. Next base: position 98,541,835 of record NC_041227.1, on the reverse strand, counting down.
ACCATACATACCCTAGGACTTGAAGGCATGCTAAGTCCCAAGCCCCAGGTATCACAAAGTTCACAGGAACCTTCTCCCTTGAGTTCTTGAGGTCTGCACTAAAGGCGAGTTCTGCAATGCCTGGCAACTGCATGACCCCATGGAGGAGAGGGAGGGAGGGAAAGAGTCAGACCTCTGGGTGTCTTCTTTGAATACCAGGACTGACTGCTCCTGGGAACCTGCCAGCCCAGCAAGCAGACCTGTGAGCCAGCTCACTCCACTGCCCCCACTGATTGCTGTCTACTCCTCCCAGCTCCCACACCCTGCCATGCTCCCTCCCGGGCTGTCACCATTTCACAGAGGGGGAAGCCTGAAGTCTAGAGAGGACCACTTGCTGAGGGCCACATAGTGAGCTGGCCAAGAATAAAATGCACGTGTCTGGCAGGGGAAGCATTGGGCTCCCCAGCTGGCTCTGCTGATTTCTGGCTGTGCAATCTTGAACAGGTTTCTGAACCTCTCTGAACCCCGTTTTCTTCATCTGAAAAATAGGAAGAATAATGTCCACCACATTGGCTTGTTGTGCTTTGTCTTTTGAAGCCAGAATGAGACAACTGGCATAAATCACCTGCACAGTGCCTGGCACTAATAGATGCTCTGTATATGTTAGTTCCCTCCCTTTCTACTTTTCTCACAAATCTAGAAGAGGCAGTTGAGTTGGGCGTGGGGTGGAAAGCTAAACAAAGCAGAAAGCTCATTGAAAGATCCAGTCTCCTGGAGCCTCTCAATCAGTGCAACTGCAGATCCAGGCCACAGTATCATTGCTTAACCAGTTTTGCAGGGGGAAAAAAATCAAACGATAGCTACAAATGAAAACCAAACAGAACAAAACCAATACTCATTTATCTAGAACTAGTTTGCTGTTGGAGGAGGGACCAGTCCCTCCACCCGAGGACCTGTCGATTCCAACTGTGCAGAAAGATGACAGGCAAGAGATTCACTGTCTTCCTGAGCCTTGGAGGATGAGGGAGAAGAAGAGAAGGGGGGAGTTCAGCCAAAGAAGCAAGAGGGAGGCCCCCGCCAACCTGGATGATAGAGGTGTTGGGCAGCACTTGGTAGACACTGTGATTTTCCCTCATCTGGCTGGGGAGCCTTGCTCAATTTGCAAGGACCTTTCTGGTTCTGCCAAAAGGCCCAGGAAGGTCCAGAGAAGCAGAGCTATTCACTGGCTGAGGTGTGAACCCCAGGGCAGGGCTGCCATGAACTGTTGGGCAGGTTGTACACAGCACAAAGACTCCTAGCCAAGAGGGCAAGTGAGAGCTGTTTTCTAACATGTTTTCCCAGAGGAAGAGGTGTCCTTACCCTTGGATGAGGGTGAGAAGCTTCTTACATTGGGAGTAAGTCTGCTTGGACTCAGGGTATGGGGAGGGAGGGAAAACTTCTTCAAATCAACCCAGGAGCCTGGATGTTTTAGAAACTTGTCATATTGCATTCTCATCAGTTTCTCTTACTAGAACTATGAGCTCCTCCAGGGCAAAGCAGTATCCTCATTTTTTTTTTTTTTTGGGAATTGTCCATATTTATCCCAGTACTGGGCACTTGACGACTGTTGAATGAATGAATGAATGAATGAATCTGGGATGGACAAGAGGCGAGGAATAGGGAGAGATGAGGGAGAGTGAAGGAGGAAGAAGTGTTGAGAAGGAGGGAAGAAGGGGAAAGTGTAATGAGGAACTAGGGAGAACATGCAAAAATGAACAAAAAGGAGATCCAACTGAAGGGTAGGGGCAGGGCTGGAGAGATGGAGAGTGAGGCTGAGAAGGTTCAGAGGGAGGGAGCAGGGCAGGGCTGGAGGCTGAGGAGCTTGGAGGCCTGACAGGCCTGAGGTGGTGGGAAGTTTGGGATCCCTGCCTCTGATCCTGAGGTCACTGCCTGAGCTCCTGATGAGCCACATTCATCAGCAAGCCTAGGATGTTGTTCACAATCCTGACCTGGAGGTCAAGGCCATGAGCTCTCAGTGACTCCTGCTTCATGTTATTGATGAGGGAGCAAGTGACAGAAGGTGCCCTATATCCTGGGGCATCAGTCTTAGGACTCCACCTTTGCTGTTTCTTCTTTTAAAGCAGCTAAAAACTTGGTAGCTGAAGCCCTGCAGGGTCCTGGTCTGATGGGGTGACTTGGGATACCCTTTTCATCTCTTGGAGTCAAGGCATTTTATAACCGGCGCTGGTCTCTTTGCTGATTCCACCTCATGGGGCTTTCTACTGGGCCAGATTGGAACCAGGGGGTGTAATTATGTTCATGCTTTTGGTCTCAGGCTCCCTGGGTTGCGGGGGTGGGTGTGGATTCTGGCTCTGCCACTTACTTGCTGAGTGACCTTGTAGAAGTTAGTTATAATATATATATACTTTAATTCCTAGAGCAACACTAAAAAAAGCTATAAAAAGATATTGTAAAATGTACAATAGATAAATTTAAGTTAAATACAAAAAATGTTTACCTAACCCAAAATACGTCAGAAAAGGAGGAAATAGAGAAACAAATACCAAAAGAATAGAGGGATTAAACAGAAAACTGATAAAATGGTAGGTCTAAAGCCAAACATATCAATAATTATATTAAATGTAAATGATCTGAACACACCCATTTAAATGTAGAGATCATCAGAATGGATTAAAAAAAAACCCTGGCCCAAGTATATTCTATCTTCAAGACACTCACATCAAATATATTGATGGTAAATGAGTTGAAAGTAAAAGTATGGAAAAATATATACCATGCAAATACTAATCAAAAGAAAGCTGGGTTGCTTTGTTAATATCAGATGAAGTAGACTTCAGAGCAAAGAAAATTACCAGGGATAAAATGGGTTTTTACATAATGATAAAAGCATTAATTCATGAAGAAGACAAAGAGAAAGTCTAAATGTAGATTCATTTAACATCAGAGCAAAAACTGACAGAACCGGAAGGAGAAATAGACAAACCCATAATTATAACTGGAAACATTAAAACTCCTTTCTCAGTTATTGAAAGAACTAACAGACGAAAAAAAAAAATCAGTAGAAATGAACAACACAATCAATCAACTGGATCTAATAGTTATTTGCATAACATGCAACCCAACTAAAGTAGAATGTACATTCCTTGCAAGCGCACGTGGAACATTCACCAAGATAGGGGACATACTGGGTCGTAAAACAAATCTTATCAACATTAAGTAGAAATTTTACAAATATGTTCTCTGACCATAATGGAACTAAACTAGATATCAATAATGAAAAGATAACAGGAAAATCTCCAGATACTTTGAATTAAACAACATACATCATTTAAATAATCCATGAGTCAAATCAGAATCCTCAAGGGAAATTAGAAAATATTTTGAACGGAATGAAAATTAAAAAACAACATATCAAAATTTGTGGCATGCAGTTAAAGCAATAGTAAGAGGAATATTTATAGCATTCAACACATATTGGGAAAGAAGAAAGGTTTTAAATCTATAATGTTAGGTTCTAAAGAAACTAGAAAGGGAAGAGCAAATAAATTGAAAGCAAGCAGAAGAAGGAAGATAAAGCACAAATCAATCAATCTGAACCCCATTCAATGATATTGAAAACAGAAAAACAATAGAGAAAAATCAGTGAAATCAGAAGCTGGCTCTTAAAAATATCAATAAAATTGATAAACCTCTAGCAAGACTGAAACAGGAAAAAGAGAGAGAGAGGGAGGGAAAGAGAAGACAAAATTACCAATATCAGGAATAAGAGAAGGGATATCACCACAGACATTAAAAGGATATTAAGGGAATATATGAACAACTCCAGTCACATAAATTTGACAACTTAGATGAAATGGATCAATTATTCAAAAATCACAAGCTATCAAAACTCACCCATGACAAAATAGATAACCTAAGCAGTCCTATAGTTATTAAAGAATTTGAATTTTTACATAGAAAATCTTTCAAAAAATACATCTCCCAGTCAAGATGATTTCTCTGTCAAATTCTCCCAAACATTTAAAGAAGAAATAACAAATTCTACCCAATCTCTTCTGGAAAATACTACCCAACTCATTTTGTGAGGCCAGGATTATCCTGATACTAAAACCAGACATACAAAGCATAAAAAAAGAAAACTACAGCTTGATTTTCTTCATGAATACAGATACAAAATTTCCTAACAAAATATTAGCACATTGATTCTAACAATACATAAAAAGGGTAATACACTGTGACTAAGTGCAGTTAATTACAAGAATGTCAAGCTGGTTAGATATTTGAAAATTAATAAATGTCAGCCACCATATTAACAGTCTAAAGAAGAAAAATCACATGATCATATAAACCAATGCAAAAACACATTTAACAAAATAGAATATTGATTTATGATACAAACTTTCAGGAAACTAGGAATATAAGGGAACTTCCTCAACCTGATAAAGGATCTCTATAAAAAAAACCCTACAACTAACATCATACTTGATGGTGAAAATAGAATGTTTTCCCCCTAAGGTCAGCAACAAGTCAAGGATGTTCACTCACCACTGGAAGTTCTAGCCAATGAAATCAGGAAAGAAAAAGAAATAAAGGCATGCAGATTGAAAAGTAATAAAGATAACTGTCCCTACTGAAGGACCAAATGTATGTCTATGTAGAAAATTCTAAGGAATCTACAAAAACAAAAACTCCTACAACTAAGTGGCAGTTTAGCAAGGTTGCAGGATACAAAATCAACTCAGAAAATCAAACATATTTCTAAAAACGAGAAACAAATAATTGGACGCCAAAATTTAAAAACAGTGTCATTTATAATAATAGCTTCAAAAATATGAAATACTTATGTATAAATATAACAAAATGTGCAGAGGTTTAGCTTGCTGAAAATTACGAAATGCTGATGAAAGAAATCAAAGAAGGCCTAAATAAATGGAGAGACATATAATGTGGATGTATTGGAAGATTCAAAATAATAAAGAAGTCAATTTTCTCCAAATATATTTGTCTATATTGATTTAAGGCAATTCCAATGAAAATCCAGCAGAATTTTTCTTGTGGTGATAAATGGAATATTTATAAATGGAACGGAATATTTATAAATGGAATATTTCCTGCCATATCAATAAACAAAGGATGCCACAGTCATCAATGATTGCAACCCTCTAACGTGAGCCGGTGAGCCCCCGGAAAATCAGGGCTGAATAGAATACCTGCCATCAAGCAACCATCAGACTGCAGCCACTCCCTGCGGTGAGCCCTGAGGAAACTCAGGATGTGAAAATACTGGATACTGGCCTCAGATAGCTGAGGTGCATGTCAAAGGAATGATTTCAGTGAGCCCAGACTCTTGAATCTTCCCATACATTGAAAAGCGCTAAATTCCGTAACTTGAGATATCTGGTTTTCTTTCATTAACAATAATCTTTTGACATTCTGACTACCTACCCTTTTGTTGCAAAACTCCTATATATCCTGGCTCCTCCCCCTGCCTCGTCTCAGAGTTATCTGAAACTCTGTCTCCTGGGCTGCAGTCCTTATTTTGCCCCAAATAAAACTTAACTCACAACGCTCACGTTGTGCATTCTTTTAAGTCAACAGTGGATATAGATGAGCTGATTCTACCATTTTTATGGAAACGCAAAGGAAGTAGAAGAGCCAAAAGAATTTAAAAAAAGAAGAATAAAGTTGGAGGACTCACAGTACCCAATTTTAAGACTTAATATAAAGCTTATACAGTAATCAAGGCAGTGTGGTAATGGTAAAAATAAAGATACACATGCAAGAAAAAAAACATAGATTAATGGAGCAGCATAGAAAGTCCAGAAACTGACCTATACAAATAAGATCATTTGATTTTTGACAGAAATGCAAAGGCAATTCAATGGAGAAACGATAGTTGTTTTTTTTTTTCCCCTTCATAAATGGTATTGTAATAGTTGGGCATCCATATGTACAAAAGTGATCCTTAACCTAAGCTTCATACCTTATACAAAAATTCAATAAAAATGGAGCATAGATCTAAATGTAAAACATAAAACTATAAAACCTCTAGAAGAACTCAAAGGAGGAAACTTTAGTGATTTGGGGCTAGGCAAAGAATTCTTTGATATGACACAAAAAGCATTGTCTATAAAATAAAAATTTGATAAATCAGACTTCATCAAAATGAAAAATTCTTGCTAAGTGAAAGACACTACTAAGACAAGATACTAGACTGGGAGAAAATATTTGCAAATCACATATCTGATGAAGGATTTGTAATATGTGTATATATATATATATATGTCTCAAAATTCAATAATAAACAAACAACTTGATTAAAAAATGGGCAAAAGACATCTCATCAAAGAGAATATATAGACGGCAAGCAAGCACATGAAAAGATGTTTGACATCCTAGCCACTATGGAACTGCAAATTAAAACCACATTGAGATACTATTACATACCTATTAGAATGGCTAAAATAAATATACTGACAAAAAATAAGCGCTGGTGAAGATAGGGAGAAACTGAAACTCTCATACATTGCTGGTGTATGCAAATGGTACAGTCACTCTAGAAAACAGTTTGGCAATTTGTTATAAAACATACACATCATACAACCCAGCATTCCCACTCCTAGGTATTTACCCTAGAGAAATGGAAACCTACGTTCACACAAAAACCTGTATTTGAGAGTTTATAGCCACTGTACTCATAATCACTCAAAACTGGAAACAGTCCAATTGTCCTTCGACGGGTTAATGAATGTAGTACATCCATAGAATGAGATACTCCTCAGCAGTAAGAACTATTGATACATATAACACTTTATATGAGTCTTGAAGGCATTCTGCTGAGTGAAAAAAACCAGTCTCACAAGGTCACATATTATGTGATTCCATTTATATGACATTCTGGAAAGGGCAAAATTATAGTGAAAGAGAACAGATTAGTGGTTGCCAAGGGATAGGAGTGGGAAAAATACTTAAATACAAAGGTGCAGCATGAGGATTTTCTGGGATGATGGAATTGCTCTGTAGCCGTGGGAACATGAATCTATACATGAGTTAAAATTCAAAGAACTGTAATCAAACAAAAGCTAATTTTATTCTATGTTAGCAAATTTTTTTTAAAAAGGAAAGAGAAAAGAAGTTGAAAGGGTAGCAGTACCCTGGCAGGCCAGCAGTACCCTGGCAGGCCAGCATGCTGGAGTCTCTAGGGATGGGAGAAACAAGAGTTGCAGAGGGATGTGAAATCACAGGTCCAGCCACCGCCCCCATCAGGAGGTCCCATTCCAGAGCCAAGCCTTGGAGGTACTAGGTTTTATTGTCATAAGGAAGACAATTTCCTTTCTGATTAGCACTTCCCATTATCACCATCCATCTGGTCCAGCTTGGGGGCCCTGGGAAACCCAACATTATCTGATTTCACACATTAAAAATATCCATTAAAAAAATCATGGATATTTGTCTCCTCTATCTCAACTTCCTCGCAGGGAATCTTCTCCTGCTGTTACAGCCACAATTGCCCGTGTTAGAAAACAGGGTGGGGCTTCCCTGGTGGCGCAGTGGTTAAGAATCCGCCTGCCAATGCAGGGGACACAGGTTCAAGCCCTGGTCTGGGAAGATCCCACATGCCGTGGAGCAACTAAGCCCGTGCGCCACAACTACTGAGCCTGAGCTGTAGAGCCCACAAGCCACAACTACTGAAGCCCTTGCGCCTAGAGCCCATGCTCCACAACGAAAGAAGCCACTGCAGTGAGAAGACTGTGCACTGCAACAATGAGTAGCCCCTGCTCGCTGCAACTAGAGAAAGCCCAGACACGGCAACAAAGACCCAACGCAGCCAAAGAAAAAAACAAAAAAAAACCAGGGTGCTATTTTGATGCTTCCTTCCTCACCTGACCTCTGTAAGTCAATTAGAAGTCCCTTAATCTGTTTTGAATCTTCATTGCTATCTTCCCCAATTCAGGCCACAATCCCTGCCTTCCCTGCTCTGGACCATGGTTAACAGCCTCTCACTGCCCTTCCCACCACAGTCCTGCGGCTTCCATCCCTTCTCCACACTGTAGCCAGAATGCTCTTTCTGAAGCATCACTTCCTCACCTCCCTGCTTAGAGCCACATAGGTCCTGGGTGGGGAAGCACAACTTCTCTAGCCTGGCCCTGGGGGTTATGGCCCTGGGGGGTCTGTCCCCTTCCAACCTCAGTTTCATTCCAGGCTCTCTAACCAATGCCTTTTCCTGGGAGTTTGAGCCCCACCCATTCTCCTCTTGCACTGTTCCCTTTGCTTGGAATTACCTCCCACCCCCTTTACTTGGTTAGTTCCCACTCTTTTTTCAGTCCCACCTTGGATATTTTTTCCTCCTGGAAGTTTTCCTTGACTTCATCCTATAGCCCAGTAAGTGCCTGATATTAAGCTTTTGATGGCCGAGGTATCCATTTCACAAGACGTCCATCTTGAATAAACATAGTGCCAGCTTATGACGCAGCTACTAACACAACAACCGGATAAGGAATATAAGGAATTAAGTTGCCCCACCCAGGAAGGGCTCTTTTTCAGAAAGCCCTGGGTAACTAGATAATACACTGCTTGGAAGGCCCTGTTTATCCCTTCCCACATACTAATTCCTGCTCTTATGCTTTAAATTACCCATAAGGAGCCAACCCAGAAAACCCTAGATACTCCACATTTAGACCCCAATAAACAGAGCCCCAGGTCTGTACTCTCTCTCTCCCCACGACATCACTGTATGGCCCTCCAGCGTGCTGTGTACCTTCTAAGACCTGTGAGTGATACATCTTCAAAGTTCCCTGGTGGTTTTTACTGAAGTGAGTGTCCTGGGATGACAATTAGAACCACAAGGGCCGGTCCAGCCACAACATTGGCCCTGGTGGGGGAAGCGTCTGTGGGGCTTGCTAGGAATAATATGGGCCAGGTGAAGGCCTCAGGCATTCCTAGCTGAGAGCATCCCCATCTATAGGCTGGAATGGACAAAACAGTACCTCTATCTGGGGCCCCTGGGCCCTCTGTACCTGCCTCCTTTACCTCATTTTTAGAGGGTTTTGAAGTAGTCTGTTAACATTTGAAGATGCTTTGGGAGCAGAGTCTGGTCTGGTCTCCCATTCTTTCCACAGCACATGCCTGTTGCAGGCACTCAGTACCTGTTTGTTGACTGAATGAGTAACATCAGGCCTCTTTCTATGTTAATCCTGGGAAGAGGGGGATTTCACAGTATCAGGTGAGTTTCAGGTGAGCATCCATTGCATACACGCACATACATACACACATCGTCTAGAATTTGCTGGTGACTGATGACTCAAGAGTCTACCAGGGAAGTGGGGAGAAGATACCCATGCCCCTTCCTCGCTGCAAACCATCTGTGGCCGCGTAGGAGGATTCTGGGCTGGGTCAGAAGCCTGGGGTGCGAGAGCTGGCTCTCCCACCAGCTCCCACCGTGACCTGGAATAAAACACTGGCTCTCTCCAGGCCTCAGTTTTCCATCTGTCCAATGGGACCAGTGAAACCTGCCCAGCCTGAGTCTCAGACGGCCTGGGACGGCAGGTCTGAAAGCTGGGTGGGAACTTTCAGCCTGGATCAGTGGGATGACCCAGAGGGCGGGCTCTGCGTGGAAAATTCATCAGTGGTTAACGGAGGGTTGCCTATAGTCACTCTCAAAATGCTCAGCCAAAGCCGGACAAGACGAAGGAATGTTTACGGGATGGCAGACTCTCCCGGCCCCCATTTTCTGTCACCCCCTCTATTTTTTTTGGCGTTACGCGGCCTCTCGCTGCTGTGGCCTCTCCCGCTGGGGAGCACAGGCTCCGGACGCGCAGGCTCAGCGGCCATGGCTCACGGGCCCAGCCGCTCCGCGGCATGTGGGATCTTCCCGGACCGGGGCACAAACCCGTGTCCCCTGCATCAGCAGGCGGACTCTCAACCACTGTGCCACCAGGGAAGCCCCCTGTCACCCCCTCTTAATTGCAGGGTGGGCCGCTGCCATCTTCCCCCCTCCCTCACCAGCGTTTTGTTCAAACCTCTAATTTGTCAGTCAAGGAAGCAACAAAGCATTAGCAATGTGTGGAATGTGCCAGGCTAAAACGTGGCTTTCCTTCAGCCTGGGGCTTGGTGGGAAGGGGCATGGAGTAATTTCCCTGCCCGTGGACCTGGAGAGGAGGGCAGTGCCTTTCCCCTCTCACCCTTTCATTTCTGCACGGAGCTCAGGCTTCAGAATGAAGGCAGGCAGCCCGCACGCAGTGGGCTGATGCTGTCCTCTGATAGTTGCCATTAATAAAACATTGCATTAAATCGGAGTTCGGAGGGGATAATTGGAGCCATTTATCATGTCTGCAGCCAGAGAAAGGGTTGGTTCATGGGCACAGAGGCTGGTGACCAGGCACTGAGGGGTGAGTTGAGAATTTGTGAGACTGGGGGAGCCTGGGGGGATGGTCCCTTGGGAAGAAGCCAGGTGATCTAGGTTTGAAGCCTCTGTCCCTCCCTGGGGTTTTAAGGACCCTCCCTTTGGCCTAAACGGAGTCTCTGAGGCCAGGCTCTGCTGCCAGACAGGAGAGGTTAGAATGCTGGCCCCACCACTTAGTACCTGGGTAGGTTCTCTAACCTTTCTGAGGCTCAGTTTCCTCATCGGTAAAACAGAGATAATGCTAACACTTACATCCAGGGCCTTGCAAAGATTACCTGAGCTAACGCATTTGAAGTGCTTAGCAGTTACCTGGCACACAGGAAGGGCTCAGGAGAATTAGTTGTTATCTTTGTTAGTTTGGCTGGCTGAGGGGAGCATGGGGCATAAGATCTGTGCCACCCACTTCCAGGGTGAAGGGTCACAATTACAAAGTGGGGAAAGCACGCGTTTCATTCTCAAGCCGACCACTGGGCACTTTCAACCCTCACCACTCAGCTACTTCCTCACCACGAGACCGTGGACAGGTCACACAACCCAGCTGACCCTATTTCCTACTTGCAAGATGGGCATGTCCCCAGCCACTTCTCAGAGCAAGTGTGAGAGCGGGTGTATAGCTTCTAGCACAGTGCTTGTCACATGGTGGGACTCAATATGTAATAAGGCTCCTCCTGTCTCTCTTAGAAGAAAATTGCCTCTGATGTTAAGCAAAACATGGACTCTGTCAAGGTATGAACAGGGCAGAAAGATCAGTTGGACTCAAGTGGTGAATGTGGCTCAGGTTCAGCTGGATCTAGGGGCTCAAATGATACCACCCATAGTAGATTGCCTTCCTGGCCCTAAATCTTAACTCCTCTTTGTGTCCACTCCCTTGGTAATGGGACTCTACAGTTCCTTCCACTTAAGGGACAGAGTGGATTTCAGTTCCTTTGGACTCTGGGCTGGGCTGTGTGACTTACTTTGGCCAATGGAATGGGGCAGAAGTGACAGTTCTGAGTCTAGTCTTGAAGAGATTGAATATTTCTCCTTACTCTCTTGCCCCTTTGCCATTCTTATGAGAAGAATGAGCTAGACTTCGGGCCCAAGGAGGATGAGAGCCACGTAAAGCTGAGCCACCCAGCCACCACTGCCTGCAACAGACTGGCCCTGCTGAGCCCGCCCCAGATCAGCCAAACAGCAGCCTACTTGCACCCACTTAATCGCCTAAAGAATTCCACAGGGTAGGTACAATCATCCCATTTTGTAATTGAAGAGCTGAAGTTTAGGCATGAAATGTCTTGCTGACCCTAGAACCTGCATTTTGGACCGCAGACCCAGAAAACTACCCGGAGAGCGTGTCCTCAACAGATGGGAGACAGCCTTCTCCAGACCTTTCCTACTCTGTTGATTGTCCTTAAGGAAAGTGTCAGCCGGCACACAACAGCTGCTTGATAAATGTCTCCTGAGTGGACAAATATCTTGTCCGGTAGCCTGTAACCCATGTAGGTGGGGAACGACCAAGCTTCACATCAGTTTCAGGCACATGGGAGGTCACAGTATAATGGGAGGAAGATCTCAGGGTGGGCAGTGGCTGTAGAATCAGTGGTCCCTCACTCTTTCTCCTCTGAATCTCATCTCTCCCTTGGTGACTTTGACCCATCCCTGCACTGTTGGTAACGCAATGACAAATATAGGCCCTGTCACTCTCCCCTCCACCCTCCAGGCCCCAGCCACTCTGGCCATCTCACGCTTCCTTCAGAAAGCCAAGCTTCTCTCCTCTTCCAGGCCTTTTGCCCATGCTGTGCCCTCTGCCTGGGAGTCCTTCACGCCCCCCAGATCTTCACAGGACCAACTCCTCCTTGTTCTTGGAGTCTCAGCTCCAACGCTGCCTTCTCTTAGCGCCCCTTCCTGATCATGACGCCCAAATCACTCACCCTCTCCCATCACCCCCATCACTTTATTGCCTCCGTAACACAATTACTGCCAGACGTCATCTTGTTTATTTATCAATACTTGTTGACCCATCTTCGCACTGTTCTATTCCCCAGCATCTAGGACAGCGCTGGGCTGTCAGTTTTAGGTGCTCAATACATAACAGTTGAAAGAAGTGGATGAAGGCTGCTTTAAGGTGAGGGCAGCAGAAAGTGGGATGGGGCAGGACAGGGTCTTCTTTTGGGGAGCTCCATTCCTTAACGGCATCTTGGCGATTGATTGTCAAGGCTGTTCCCCTTTGGGGCGCTCAGCAAAGAAGCAAATGAGCTGGAGTGGACACAGCCCATAGGAAACGTGGCTGGGACCGGGGAGCCTCGCCTAGGCCTCCCGTACCAGGGACACCCCTGCAGAAGCTGTTCATTTTGCAAGAAGCTTCTTTTCGAGGCTTCCCTAATCCCGGCCGGCCTCCCTGGGCTCCTCCTTGGCTCCGGGGCTGAGCAGGGCCAGGCTGGGCAGGGCAGGCTGATCTCTACTTTATTATGTTTTGATGACTCCCCCCTCCTCGGAACGATTAGGCCTTAATAAATAACATTTCTCTCTGATATTGTGCCATCATTAATTCTGCTTAGGTCTCCTTGGAGAAAATTTTGTAGAAACATTCTCAGTGTTGCTATTTAAAGCTAAATTAATTCGGCTGATTATTTCTGTCCAGGTAGATTTGTGCCCAGGTGGCCGGGGCCGGCACTGAGGGGAAGCTAGGTGGGTTCTTGGGCCCCTCCCCTGAGGCCTTGACCAGAGTCCCTGCTGGCCCCTTGCTCTGCAGAGCTCAAGCTTAAGCCCTCCCCGGCAGGGGTGGAAGGAGCAAAGGGGGCCTGGACCCTGAATTGGGGGAGGGGGTGCGAGTCCTCCCAGCCTCCCCTAAAGCAAGGGTGATATTGGGAGGGCCCTTCTGCTGTTCTTCCCATCACTCCCCTCACAAAGGCAGGTACAGTGCAGCATCCTTAGGGAAGCCACAGGGGTGTTGCTGGGCTTTGTGGGAGAACGTGTACCAGGCCGGGGTCCTACGAAACAGATGAATTCAGTGTAACCCACTAGGTTTCTATGTACCAATTCTGGGATCTATTTTAAAAATCAGGATTCTGAACCTCCCGGGAGGGCTTTGTGCAGCCAAAGTGGGTTCTATGGCACAATGAGGTTGGCAAGCAGGGGTCAGGCGGACAGCAGGGTCCTGAGCCCCAGAGCAGGTGTCTGAGTCAACTATGCTGGTGTAACGATGCTGAGTTCTCTCTAATGGGGCAGGGCTGTGCAGAGCACAGCAGGTTTCTCTGTAACAAAGCAGGATTCTGTGAATTCAGATTTCTGCAAAATCGCCAAGGGTGTAGCACAACCAAGAATGGTTCTGAAGAAAAAGGCAGGATTCTGTGTAGCCGGGTGAGTTTCTGTATAACCAACCACGGTGATTTAGAATAAAGGTGGTCCCTGTATATCAATATTGAAATCTGTTTTTTTTTAAACATCTTTATTGGAGTATAATTGCTTTACAATGGTGTGTTAGTTTCTGCTTTATAACAAAGTGAATCAGCTATACATATACATATACCCCCGTATCTCCTCCCTCTTGCGTCTCCCTCCCACCCTCCCTATCCCACCCCTCTAGGTGGTCACAAAGCACCGAGCTGATCTCCCTGTGCTATGTGGCTGCTTCCCACTAGCTATCTATTTTACATTTGGTTTCTTTTTATGGCTGAGTAATATTCCATTGTATATATGTGCCACATCTTCTTTATCCATTCATCTGTCGATGGACACTTAGGTTGCTTCCATGTCCTGGCTATTGTAAATAGTGCTGCAATGAACATTGTGGAATATGACTCTTTTTGAATTATGGTTTTCTCAGGGTATATGCCCAGTAGTGGGATTGCTGGGTTGTATGGTAGTTCTATTTTTAGTTTTTAAGGAACCTGTTTTTTAAAAAGCTGAGAGCCGAGTCCTGTGAAGCCGCGTGGAGTTCTGTAGCATCAAGTGGAATTCTGTGTGTGAGGGCAGGCGTCTGGGTCCACGAAGAAGTCTCTGTGGCAAGTGCGTGGTTATGTGTTTGGGGGTCAGAAAGCAGATTTCCATTTGGCGAAGAGGGGCTCTGTGTAAAGGCTGAATAGGGTTCTTCTAACAGATAGCAAGCCTAAATGACAAAGCAGCCCTTCCTGTGATCTCTGTGCAGCAGGCGGGGTCCTGGGTGACAGAGTGAGGCACTGCATGCCTCGGGTGACCCAGCCCAGGTCACGTGCCTGCAGCCTAGCTGCAAGGAAGACTGGCAATGTGATTATTTGACATTTTTAGTGCCCAGGGTGGGAAGCTGCTCTTGCCAGAAAAGTAGGGGACTCCTCAGACATAGAAATGGGGTTCTAATGTTGGACAGCCAAAAGGAATGACATATTTCCATTGCTCCTGCTTCAATTACACCAGTCTCCCTAACCACAGTGCCTTTGCTTATGCTGTTTCTTCTACCCCATTCCCCACCCACCATTGACCGGTAAGCCCTTCCACGGAGTCCAGGTCTCCATTTAAGCACCATCACCTCCGGGAGGTTTGCCCTGCCCCTCCTCACACAGCCTCCCTATAAGCTCAGACAGCACCTGACTCTTTTCCTTCTTCGTACTTATCACATTGTGTTTGAGTGTTTGTCCATCTCCTCTCCAAAGGTTTTGGTCACCCCTGTGCCTAGACCTGGGCTTCAGCTCCTTAGAGAGATGGCCCCTAAGTCTCCACCTCCAGCCCCCAAATCTCCCGGGCACCCTGGAGGTCGTGCATACCCCTCAACTCCATGGGTCCCAGACTGGGCTCATCACCTCCCCTCCCCTCCCAGGTGGCCTCATCTCCCCATCACGCCCTGTAACCAGCTCTGTCATCATTCTTCTCATCTTCCAAACAAGACATCTTGGAGTCATCACACACTTCTCCATCTTCATCACCCTCCTCACTAACGCAGTCTCTTCATCCTTAATGTCCCATTGGTCCATTCTTACCTCCACCCTCAGGTTTTACTGGAGCAGCTTGCATGTGCACATCACTTTACTGTATGCAAAAACCTTTCTCCTCGTGTTTTTTTCACTCCTCACAATTAAGCTGCAGTGGTAGCTGTGGAGACTCAGGAAAAATAGTCTTATTTCAACTGAGATACAGCTTCAGTTGCTGTACCATAAGCCTAAGACAACAGTGGCTTGAACAAGATCAAATTTTCTTTTTCTTTCTTTCTTCCTTTCTTTCTTTCTTTCTCTCTCTCTCTCTCTCTCTCTCTCTCCCTCTCTCCCTCTCTCTCCCTCTCCCCTCCCCCTTTCTTTCCTTTCTCATGTTTATAGGCTGGTCTCTTGGTGTTGGGGATCCCTTCTATCTGACTGCTCCACCTTCCTCAGGGTGCTGCCCTACTTGACACGGGCAAGATGACTTACCAGCACGTCCACTGGGTCTCCCTTCCAGCCAGTTAGAAAGGGGGGGGGGCACTAGAGGCCCCCAGCCACCTTTCCCAAGAGCACAGCCCGAGGTGCACAAGCCCCTTCTCACAAGCAGCGTGGATTGAGCTGCAAGGGGGGGCTGGGAAATGTAGTTGATCCTGGAGGGCTGTGTGCCCAGCTAAAACCTGGAGCACCATCCATCACTTAGGGAAGAGGGAGAGACAACCAGCCATCTCCACTGCAAAGATTTAAGGGACTAAAATAACAGACACTAAAACCAGGCATTTATTGAGCCCCTAACAGGCACGCGCTCTCATTTGCACCTCACGGGAACACTGCTGGCAGCTGCGATCATCTCCTCTTCACTGAGGAGGAAACTGGGGTGAGGAGGGGTCATTGTATGACTCGCTCAAGATTGCAAAAAGTGACAAGTTTTTGCACTTGTCACTTAGAAGTGACAAGATGGGGTCCACAGTGATGGCCCCTGAGGTCAGAGCCCAGGACTTTCCCATCACATCCCACGGAAGGGATATTCCAAGAAAGGAAGGGCATTGTCAGTTTTCCTCACAGCTTTATTCCCAGCACTTATAACAGTAGGGGGCGAATTACTAATATTTCTGGAATGAGTGAATTTCTGTTCTTTTCTTTCTGTTGGCACCTCAACCCAAGAGGAGGGACTTCCGTTTTTTCTTGCCCTGTGGGAATGTGCCGGTGGGGTCTCCATTTCTTTACTTATTCCCTCCCATTGGGGGTACCCACCACTGCAACTTTGGTTTCCTTGCTGTGTGTGTGTGTGTGTGTGTGTGTGTGTGTGTGTGTGTGTGTGCGCGCGCGCGGTGGCATTGCACAGTGAGTCTGATTTTCAAGAGCGAGAACTCGGCCAAAAAGAATTCTTGCTGTGTGGTTTCCTGGCCCTCAAACCGTATCTGCGTCTCACTCTTCATGGAACACAGCTTGGGAGTTAGAGGCTGAGTAATCGGAGGGAGGCTGTGCCTCTTGAATTAGTTTCTTCCTGGATACAACATTAATAGCTAACACTCATCAGTCCCTTACTGTGTACTGGCTCTGTTCTAGATGCTTTAAATATACCACATTTACTTCTCACCCAGTCCTTTGATTCGGGCACCTTTATTAGTTCTATTTTGCAGACAAGGAAACTGAGGCACAGAGAGGTTAAATAATCTGCCAAAGATCACACAGCAAGTGGTGGAGCTGGGATAAACGCCAAGCACTCACCAGTGACTGCGACACTATAACTGTGTACAGTTGACAAGTTCTGATTGTAGCTATGATGTATTTTGATTTGCAATGAAACCCATTTTCCAGATAAGAAGACCGAGGCTCAGACAAGCATGTATGTTCCTCAATGGCCCAGCTTGCATCCGAGCCTCTCCAGGGCTCCATGTGGTCTATAGTCGGCTGAGGGTTTCAGGAGAATCTATCCCTGAGGTCCTTCAGCTCAGAAGGCAGATCTCACTTCCTTCTAGGGGAGCATCCCTGCTTTGCTCGGGGATCCACACCCCTGGTGGGCCTCCTTCCCTTCCCATTGTTGCAGCTGTGCATGGTGGGGGGGCATGATGGTGGATGGTGGGTGCTGAGTGGGGGAAGAAGGCTCTTTATTTACAATGTGACAATTTTGATGTATTTGCCAGTGGGAAAAACACCCCAGCACCACACAATTAAATTAAAAGCCCAGCGCTTGTGGGCGAAGCTCTGCTACAGCTGACTTAGAACCAAATGGATCGAAGAAAAACAATATAATTTGCCGAGGCTCCAGTTTCTCAGCCAGGCAAGTCCCCCCGCAGCTCTTAGATGCTGCTCTGGTGGGGTTGGAGGATTTGCAGCTCACCCAGGTGAGCACCCTGGCTAGGACACTGCTTAGGTGGGTGGTGGGGTTCCTGGGGGAAGCTCTGTGTGTACTGGCTTTCAAGGTGTGATGGGCCTCCCTGGGGCATCGTGGAACAGAAGGCGTCTGTGTTCTTGGTGAACTGCTCCATCTCCTCCCTGCTGCCAGGAGGGTGGCTGTTATTGTGAGCTTCTCCTGCCTTCCTCCTCTCTTTAGCCAGTTACTCATCAGGTCCTGTGGGTTTGGTTCTAGCATCTCTGTGCCTCACCAGTCCATACCCTACCCTCTCCCCTCTGCTCATTGGGACATTCATCCTGTATCTCATCTGAAACATGGCAACAGCCTCCTACCTGGCCTCCCTGCCTCCAATTTTGCCCAGTTAGACCTACTCCACACTCAGCTTTTATTCTCCTCCCTGTACTGATCCCAAATTACTTGGTGTGTCATTCAAAGCCTTTGTATTCATCAGGCTTCTGCTGTGATGATGCTGTATAACGAACAGTCCCCCAGACTTCAGTGGCTCGCAAACCCAAGCACTTATTTTTCTCACTCCTGAGTCTTCAGGTTGGCTAGGGCAGCTCTGTTTCAAGCTGCAGCTGGGTTCAGGAATGTGACACATGGCTCTTGTTCTGGGACCAGCAGCTACCCAAAGCATGCTCTTCCCATGCCAGATGGCACAAGCACAAGGCGCCAAGCTGACCCACATAAGCGAGATTAAAGTCTCTGCTCATGGCAAGTCCACTAACACTTCATTGGCCAAAGCAAGTCACATGGCCAAGCCCAAAGGGGCAGAGAAATATACTCCACTTCCTCTAATAGGAGAGGGCAAGCTCCATGGCCAAAGGAACAGATATGTGATTCTATTACAAGGAGGAACTGAAGAACTGGGAATAATAGTGCAGTTTGCCACAGTCCTTTACAGCTGTGGTTCATGAAGGTATAGTCAGTCCCTGGACTAGTAAGTATCATCAGCCTCACCTGAACCCCACCCCAGACCTACTGAAGCAGAAACTCTGGGGGTGGTGCAGGCTCTAGTTTGAGAGCCACAGTTGTACAACCAGGCTGCCCCTTTCTTTATCCCTGAGTGCCACAAGCTACATCCCTTCCTGGAGCCTTTATCTTCTCTCCCGGCCGGAATGCTTCTCTCTCCTTCCTCCCTCACTTGGCAACTTCCTGTTTATTTTACAAGGCTTGAGCCACATGTCCCCTCCTCCCGGAAGCCTCTCCACCCCACCCTGACCCCAGACAGAATTAATCACTCCCTCCTCTGCATTTCCTCAGGATTCATACAGGCACACTCAATATGCAGGCACCAGATTGTGTGACAACTCTGTGTTTGAGACAGGGGATCCCCCAGGGGCAGGACCGTGTCTTATTGGCTGTTTCCTCCCCAGCACATTGCACGTGCTTGGCACGTGATAAGCACTCGATAATGTTCACTGCTTTTGTTGCTGACTTTCAGGGACTGTTGCCAGGCTGAGTGGACACTACTATTTCTGCCTTAGGAATCCAGGCTTTCCAGAATGTTTGGTGGGGAATGTGGATGGAGGGGTAATGGGTGAGAGTGGGCAGTGCAGCCCAGGCTGGGCCCTGCTCAGGCTCTAAGTGTGAGTAGGGGAGAGGTCCTGTATCCCAGGGTTGGGCGGGAAGCAGATGAGGAGAGCATCTGGTGCCCAGACACCCAGCAGCTGTCTGTGCTTATGGCAAAGCTGGTAAAGGCTCATCCAGGGAATTTTCAGGGCTAGGGAATCTCTGGTTGTTTGATTGTTTATTAGATATTGGAAAAGTTGACCGACCATCAGACTGGGGGATCTTGGGCAGAGCTGTCCCCTCCATCAGTTTAGGAGCACGTCTGAGGTAAGGCTGTGTCTCCTCTATCAGGCTGGGGCTCTGGGAAACATGAGTTGTCTCTTGTCTCTGCCCCATCAGACTAGGGGAACCCTGCTTCTCCAGTTGGGCCATGTCTTTCCCATCAGACTGAAGGCTCTGGTGCAAGGACTGGGTCTTTCCTACCAGACTTGGGCATCCCTGGGATGGGGTAGGGGTTGTGTCATTTTCAATCCTTAGATAGATGTCCCTTTGCTCCGATGAAAGAGGCAAAGCATCCTCAATTCACTTTCTGTATCTGAGAGCCTTGTAAGGATCCCTCTGCCTTCAATCCTGACATGTCTCCAGAGGAGCTTTCTCCTCCCTTCCAGAAACACCCTGAGAATGAACAGTCAACCCAGCGAAGAAGAGATTTCAGTAGCTGTGTGGAGGGGGAGCTGGGGGACTGGGGGCCAGGGACGAGGGCAGGTGCAGTAGGCCAAAAAGAACCCTCGACTCTCTAATCTTTCCCTTCTAGGCTGACAGGTACATTTCAAGGGAAATTGAATCTGCACATTTCAGCTGCATTTGCAGTTAACACATCTGGTTGGCCGTGGGCAGGAGGCTTTTGATGTCTGCATCTTGGTGCCCAAACCTTTTTAAGCCTCTTTTCTTTGAAGTCAGGGAGACTTGTGTTTCTGCCAAGGAGTAAACAGACTTGCATACCCTCTGGTGCCTCAGTCTTTGGAGACCTGGCTCCTAAGGGCCCTGTGGGCCGGGGACCCCACTTTTTCATTCAGGACTTACTATGTGAAAACTTCTGGAAAACTGGGGATGGGGAGAAACCTGGTAGATTTCAGAATGGGACTCACCAGGCTCATCCTTCTAAGAAGCCAGGCAAGGGGGGTTGCCTCCTGCCAAGGCTTCTGGAGTGGCTTTTGCTTCCCCAGGATTTCATCAGCCTGCCTATCTCCCCACCTACCTCTAAAGTCACCCTTTAAAGTGGTGGGATTATTCGCAATATAGGCAATTGATGATTTCTCAATCTCATGGGAAGTACGAATAAGGCACCTTTAGAAGCTTGGCTGTTTTCATTGATCTGAAATAATCTACAGAGCAATAGCAGTCTCACTGTGCAAAGGCAGCCCATGTTGAGGAGTTTTGGAAGCTCCTTTGGAAGAGATTTGGGCCCTGGAGCCCTCTGTATAGAAAATTTGCAAGAGACACGGGAAAACAGCTTGACCCCTTCTTTCCAGGCCCGCTGCCTCTGCAGCCAGCCCCCGATCTCACCCCATGCCTTTCCCTACTCCTCTTGAACCTCTGGAGGGAGATGTCCCACTCTTGGCCCTGACCTGCGGGGAGGTGGGCGTTAGCTGCTGCCATTGCTCTGACTGGAGCATTGGTGTCTTGATGGGAGGGGGAGGTGCAGACCTCTTGCCCTGCTTACCGGCCTGGCCTATGGACACTGAGATTCAGGGGGGCTCTTCTGAGGGCTGGATGGCTTTCAGAGCTTCAGTGGGGTCTGGGGCATCTCTCTGCACTGCTCCCCTGATCAGACATCTCCATGACCAGTGGGGGTACAGCTCTACGAGGCTCCAACCCAGCTTGGTGCTTCGGGGTCTGGGGGGAGGTGGAGTCTGAGCCTCGTGAAAGGGGTCCTGAGGGATCTGAGGATGGAGGGAAGCAGCATTTCCATGGAAACGGGTCCCTTGTGTGTGGTGGGAGACCCACTGTGGGCCTGGAGGAGGCCCCATTCCGATAGGGAAGGCACAGCTCTTTATGGGGGAGGAGGGGGCATCCTCGAATACACCATGGTGTCATAAACAGGAACAGCTGGACCTTGGCCCCAAGAGCTGTGGAGTAGAAATTGTTCCCCCTCTTCATTGTCTTATGGTGACTGAGATGGGTAGGGCAGGCTGATGAAGGGGATACGTGGCTCTTCTGGGGCCTGAGCAACAGATGAGAATGACCTGCAGGATGTCTCGGGTTTGAACCATAAGCTGGCAGAGCTTCAAGAGTCTCCAGTCAAGGGTGGGGGGAGGGATAAGTTGGGAGATTGGGATTGACATATACACACTACTACATATAAAATAGATACTTAATAGGGACCTACTGTATAGCACAGGGAACTCTACTCAATACTCTGTAATGGCCTATATGGGAAAAGAATCTAAAAAAGAGTGGATAGATGTATATGTATGACTGATTCACTCTACTGTACACCTGAAACTAACACAACATTGTAAATCAACTATACTCCAGTAAAAATTTAAAAAAAAAAAGAATCACCAGTCAAGCACCTTTGACGCAGGGGTGGGCATCCAGCGTGTTAGTGGCAGATTCAGGACTGGAACTTGGGTTCCTTTTAGGCTAGTGTCTTAGCCCTTCCCCTCACAGGTTGAACTTGAGAAAAAACTCCCTGCCTCTGACAGTTGACAGAAACGCAGAGGAATCTCAGAGTTGGCTGAGAGAGAGCTCTCTGGTAGCTCACCCACCCAGGGCAGCCTGAGAGTTCCAGCTGTACATCAGGGAGGCCGAGCCCGGATCTCCAGCTGCATGTTCCCAGTGGGTCTCAGCGGAGGTTTCCTGTGACTTGGAAGGGCGGCCCATGGACAGCAGGCCTTAGTCAAGAGCTGAGGTCGCCGTAGGAGGGGGCACCTGGCGCCAGCCCCCTGCTTAAGAATAGACATAGAGTCATTATCCAGCAAATCGTCATCATCATCCTGGAAGGCGTGCGGTTCCCCTCCGGTGCCTTCAATCACCACCCCTGAATGGGAACTTGAAGCAGGCGTCAAACCCACGCAGATGGGAGCTGACAGTGCGTCTCCCAGCCTGCCCCCAGCGCTGTCGCTCCCAGCACAGCCTGTTTCCAGGTGCTTGGAGGCACCTGGTTTGGTGAAGGGGCTGTGCTTCATCCTTACCAACTCTGACCTAGATGGGGGAGGAGGAGGGAGCTCCAAGAGATGGGGGGGGGTTGGGGTCACCGACATGGGAACCTCGGATCCTGGCCGAGCCACTCACTGGCCGTGTGACCTGGGCCTCGGGGCCCTCATTGCAAACATGACAGTGATGCTCTCATTTAACAGAGGGTTGCGTGAGACGGCCTGTGGAAAGCCTGGCACAAGCTAAGCTCTTGATCACGAGGATGAACCTACTATGTCCCTGCAGCTCCATCCTCTCCATCTGCTGTGTCATCTCACCCCAACCCAAACCATAAGAAATAATTATCCACTGGACCAAGGCGACATTAATCCAGTCATTCCGGCCTCCCCAGCACCCACCCGTTGGTACTGGCTCAGGGTCCAGGCTTCTCAAACGGCCCCCGAGCCTGTGGGAGGAGGAGCTCCCACAAGGGGAGGGTGGCAGGGGGTGAGTGCCTTTGTCTCAGCCCCCCACGGCCTGGTGGGCTTGGCTATGTCCCTGCACTCCTCTGCACCCCAGCTTCTCCACCTGCCAAATGCAGGGAGGGTTGGCGGAGAGTGTCCCTAGTGGTCATCCAGATGTAGACCTTGTGGGCTCTTTGAGCCTTTCCTGGTGATCCCTGAGGTGACAGAGGAGAGGAACCCTTGACCCCCAAGGGTCAGGAAGGAGGGATGCAGGAGGTGGTAGGGGTTGACTGCTGCTGGTGGCCACCTCTATGGGTTTAATCTGCTGGGTAGTTGCCAGGAGGCCATGTCCCCCTCCCCATCGGACATGGTCCATGTGGCAGCTGGCACATCCAACAGGGGACATTTAGCCCAAGTTTTCCACTCAGGCAGTGTAATGCCGCAGAAAAAATACAGGTCTGGGGCCAGAGAGATCTGGGTTCAAATCCTGGTTCTGCTGCTTCCAAGCTGAGTCTCTTTGGCTAAGTCCCTTCTCCTCTCTGGGGCTCAATTTGCAGTCTATACGGTGGAGACAAAAGTGCCTTCCTCGCAGGGCTATTTGAGGATTAAATGCAGCCCGGGGTGTGAAGGGATACCCCCCTCGCCCCCCACAAGGGTTTGGCACTGTTTGCTTCTCAATAGGGGTTAATTCCCTGCCCTCTCCCTGGCCGGTCTCACTTAGGGCCCACAGCCCGGTCTCAGGGTGGCAGGGGTATGAGGTGGCTGCTTGGGACTCAAACTGCACGTGTTCCCAGGCCCCGTGCCTTCCCACCCTGTCTCTCCAGTGCGGTGCTCCAGCCACCAGTACACACCGCACTCACAGTGCCCTTTCGAAGCAAGCCCCAAAGGTCAGATTTGGTGAAAAAAGTCATTTTGGGAAATTTCCATTTCCTGGTAAACATTTATTCAGGGACACTGAACCGAGGCATTGACAGGGAGCCAGGTTCCAGGAATCAGGCTGAGGTGGAAGCTGGCTCTGTAGATGCTGAACTGCACGAGGACATGGATTCCAGACCCAGGGGCTGCTCCGGGAGGTCTGCCTGCCAGAGCTGGGTGTCCTCTCCGCACCCCACCGCTCCTCCACTCTGCAGGTAACAGGTGAGGACGAGCAAACCCAGGCTTCCGAGCCAGGCTGCCCCTCACAAGCTGTGTGGCCTTAGGAGATGAAGTTAACCTCTCTGAACCTCAGTGTCCTCAGCTGCAAGGTGGGGACAGCCACAGCTCTCTGAGCATATTGAAGTGTTGCCAACATGAGGCAAGATATGTGAATTCTCCTAGCAGAGAGCCTGATTCACAGTGAGTGCTTAATATAAATACTTGCTTCTTTCTTCTATTGTGACACATATTTATTGAACTTCAATTAAAGGCAACTTATTGTGTTTGATACTGAGGACTCGACAAGGAATGAGATCCAGTTCCTCCTCTTCAGGACCTCACAGTCGAGTGCAAGGGGCCTCTCCTCCCTCCCCTTCCTCCTTCCTTCCTCCCTCCCTTCTTGCTTCATCAATTCACTTCCAGTGGGGCTGGGGAAGACCTGTGGAAACTCAGGAGGGCTCAAGTTAAAAGAGGCTGCTGCTTAAAAGAGGATGTTCCCAGGTCCAGGCTTTATAAGCTGGTGGTCCCTGTGTCCCTAATCCCCTGTCCTTGTCTTCTCTTAATTTCTCAGTTGAGCGATGTCTCTTTCTAGGGCTGTGTTCCAAACCCCTTCTGTTTTGAGCCCCGCTGGCAATGGGTAAAATCCGGGGCTTATGAGGAACCTGAAACGGCTGAACCTCGCTCCTCGCACTGAGTTTCATCTCCTTCTCTTCTGCCATTCGGAAAGCTCACTTTATTTCCTCAACCGAGCAGAGCTCAAGGTCAGGTTCAAAGAAAAAAGGTTTTACAAAAGGGCAGGAGCAGGTCAGGCTGTCCAGGCAGCCTCTGAGTCAGGTTGGAGCTGAGATTCCACACTGGCTGGGGTGGCAGGCCCTGCCCGTCTGGTCCTTTGGAAAGCTGGGGGAGGGGCTTGGCAGACAAAATGACCCAGCGCCTCTCGCAGCCTCGAGCAAGTCAGTCCTCACTGGCCTTCTGTTTCCTCACCTGTAAAACTCAGGGGAGGATGTACTGGGCTCCCACCGGCTGGAACCTTTGCCACCCCCATTTCCTGTTCACAGCAGCTCCAGCTCTGCCAAGGAACTCAGGGTCCTTCTGGCTCCCAAGAAAGGGGCTGGGGAAACTGGGGTGACTCCCTCATGGAGGGGTTGTGGGGTGTCCAAGAACCAGAGAGCAGGGTCTCCAAGGCTCCTGCACATCTGAGCTCTGACCCCAAATCCAAGGTGTGACTATGCCGCCGAGTGCCTGGATTTTCTTGGAACAGAAAGACGAGACGGCATATGTGACCTGAGCTCTGTCCACCGTGCTGGCATTCTCTCGGGAGGTACAGCACTTGTTCTGGTGACACTGTGCTTGCTCGGACTGTCTGGGAGGTCCCCTTTGGGCAAGGCCATTAGAGCTACCAGGAGACCTAGGAGGAACTGACAAAGTGCTCCAGGCACTAAGACTTGGCCAGTTCTTCAGATCGCATCCTGCATCCCCTTGGGATGAGGCTGCAGAGAGGAGCCAATGGGGCTATGAGCCCCACATGGTGCCTTGGGAAGAGGGCAGGAGGCCTTCCCGCCCCTCCCACTCTTTCCGTGGCTTCTGCCCTGATCCGGTGACCCTCCTGATACACCCCTTACCTCCACCCACTCCCTCTACAGGTGTCTTTCTGTCCTCCCCTGCTAGAGACTCTCCAGGGCTCTTCCCCGTCCTCAGGGTGACATCCAAACTCTCACTTGGTATTCAAGGCCATTTACCACCTGCCCCGTGCCCACTTTTCCAGCCTTGGGCTCTCTACTCTCCCCCTTTCCCAGTTCCCACTCCAACTACACCACCCTCCTTGCCATTCTGCAAGTGCCACTTGCTGTTTCCTGCTTACCTCTGTGCCTTTGCATATGCTGTTCCCTGCCTGGAATGCTTTTCTCTCCCTGGCCAGTGTCTTAATCAAACTTGAGCTCAGGTGTTACTGCCTCAGGACAAGCTTCCCCCCAGTCTGCTCTTGCTTCCATCCAGCATAGGTCACCGAGTTCACATCGTCTCTCTATGGGTTTCCACAACCCCCTAGTCTGTGAGGTCCACAAAGAAGAATTATTATTTTTATTAAATCTTGTATCCCCAGGGCCAAGAACAAAGCTTGGCAGAGTGTGTGTCAACAAATAATTGTTGAGGGTCAATTGGAGGTTTTGCAGGCTGTCTGGAATCTACCAGGATGAGGAGGAATTAATAATTAGCGTGCTTATTGAGTGTTTACTATGTGCCAGGCACTTTAATAACAAGAGCTGATGTGTATTGTGTTTATACTCTATAAGCAGACTTGTATTTATTCCTCACAAGAACCAGGAGAGGCAGGTACTTCTATTATCCCTCTTTTACACAGATGAGGAAACTGAGGTACAGGGCGATGCCAACATTTGTGACAGAGCTTATTGACCAGCTGAGGTTGTCTGCTCCAGAGCCCAAGCTCTTAACCTGGCTCCGGGCTACCCTTCTCCAGACAGAGCAGTGACTGCAAGACCCAAAGTGGTCCTGACGACCCTCTGCTCTTGTCTCTTTACATAGTGGGTGAGGAGATGCTTGCTGGGCCTCCCCACTCCCGCTGGAGGGCCATCTCTCTTGCCTGGCTTCTCCTCTCTTCACTTCCCCCTCAGAAAGAGGGGAAGGGGCTGTTTCTGATCGGACCCTGCCCATCCTCAGCACTGTTTCCGGGCAGCCTGTTTCCTGGGCAGTGCCCCCTGGTGCAGTTGTGTTGCCATGGTGACTGCAGTGGGTACAGGTGCATCTTCAAAATGGTGAAGGAAACAGCTCCAGTTCCTAACTGGCTTTCAGTCCCCCTCCAAGAGAGACCCAAGGGTGTGCAGACAGGTCCTCTGACATGCAACGCTCACTAGGCATGTCTCCGGGGAGGACAGGGTTAGGCTTCTGGTGGGGGTGGGGCTGAGGGGCAGAGACAGAAGAAGGGTAGGAGGGAGGGAACAGGGCCCAGAGTCCGGTTCACTTGAGAGCAAAGCATTCGCCTTGAAATTTCTGGCTTCAGAATCCATGGCACTGGAGTATCAACATCTAACCTCTGGCTGCATCTTCCTAGAGCAAAGAGGAGATGGGGATTTTGTTTTCTTCAGGGGAGGATGTATTCTGCATCTTTTCTTTTCCTTTTTTAACTTGAAAAATTTATTAAAAATACCTACTGCAAGGTAAAAATTACCTCTCTCCCACTACATAAAATTGCACAAAAATAAAATTGCTACCCCCAACATTGTCTTATCACTCAGAGGTTTCACAAGCTATGAACCATTTGTGAAATCTACTTACTGATTTTTCTATGTGTATACAGATATATCTCTATATACTCATACATATAACAATATATTGTATTAAATTGGAATCATACTCTACACATTGGTTTACATCTTGCTTTTTTTTTTTTTTTTTTTTTTTTTTGCGGTACGCGGGCCTCTCACTGTTGTGGCCCCTCCCGTTGTGGAGCACAGGCTCCGGACGCGCAGGCTCAGCAGTCATGGCCCACGGGCCCGGAGCGGCATGTGGGATCTTCCCGGACCGGGGCACGAACCCGTGTCGCCTGCATGGGCAGGCGGACTCTCAACCACTGCGCCACCAGGGAAGCCCCACATCTTGCTTTTTTAACTTCAGGATATACGCGGGAGATCTTCCATACTGGCAAGTATTGATCTATCTTATGTTGCTGAGAAGGATTAAGAGCAGAAGAGGAGGGCTTCCCTGGTGGCGCAGTGGTTGAGAGCCCGCCTGCCGATGCAGGGGATACGGGTTCGTGCCCGGGTCCGGGAAGATCCCACATGCCGCGGAGCGGCTGGGCCCGTGAGCCATGGCCGCTGAGCCTGCGCATCCGGAGCCTGTGCTCCGCAACGGGAGAGGCCACAACAGTGAGAGGCCCTCGTAAAGCAAAAAAAAAAAAAAAACAGCAGAAGAGGAGGAGGACTGAAGTGGGGCAATCCTGAGAGGCTCCCTAGAGGAGGGGGCGACTCACTGACTACCTGAGAGGAGCAGGGAGGTGGTTACAAGCAAGGCAGGAAAACAGCATTTGTTATAATTATGAGGTGCCAGGTATGTTACTCCCATCACCTCATTTACTTCTCACACCATCCACAAAAGACATCTGACCCCTCCCACGTTTACAGATGCAGAAGTGAGGCCCAAGCTGCCAATGCCAGGATGTGGGGAGAAACTGTGACTTGATCCCGCTGGTATCTGCCAAGCCTGTTGGGTTTCCTCTACCTCACGGTAGGCAAGCTGTCCAGCCCCTGGCATGCAGGACCTGGGAGACCCACTCCCCCCAGCCTTTCTCCAGCCCCTCTGTCCTCTCCACGGTAGTCAGAGCCAGGTGGAGCTCTGCCCTCCACAGAGCACTTTGGAATTCATAAAAATGGTAATTAATTGAACAAGCCTTTGGAGAAGGGAAGTAATGAAAACCACAATATAAATTACGAGGCCATGGGTGTTATATGGGGCTGGAGCTAATGCTGTTAGTCCCCAGAAGGATACAGGGAGCCTCCCCCGACTCCACCCTCCTTGGCTGAGTGTCTGCTCCTGGGAGCCTCAAGGAGTGAGTGGTCTGTGCTTCCACAAGACAGACAGACTTTTGCCTGGGTTTAGCTGGGGGTTCCCTGGGAGGGTGTATGCCCTCCCTAAGCCTCAGTTTCCTCATCACTGCAGTGGAGAGAACGGTAACATCTGCCATACCTCGTGGTGCTCTGTCAATGGACAAGGGCTACGTGTGTTGGGCTGTGCATCTATTAGGGCTATTACCATGACCATATTTCCTCAATTGAAAGACTCCCCGTTATCTTTCCAACATTTTAGTTTTGCCATCAAGAGGCATTCTACACATAATGTAATGTAATATAAGGTATTATAATGTAGATCTCCTTCTGCCCTTGAAAAGCTGTTAACTTGACTTTAACTTAAAGTCAATGGCATCTTAGAATTGAAGAAACATTACCTTATTATTGTTGTTATTTATTGCCATTAGTAGTTTGAAGACCTGGATGCCACTACCTATTCCTCACTTAAAAAGTAAAAGAACTCCTGGAAGAGGGAGGAGAAGGAGGCTGTGGGGACTCATGCTGTGTGACCCTGAATGTGTGGCTTATTGTCTAGAGTGGCCAACAGTCTGTTTTTTTCCCAAAACCGAGGATGTGGGACCTTCAATGCTAAAGTGGGGAAAGTCCCGGCAAACCCCGGGGTGGTTGGTCACCCTGCTGTCGTCTCTGGGCCCTGACCTGTTTCCTCCATCCACAGGGGATAATAGCCACAAGGAAGGTGTGATGATTTGTCAAAGTCAAGCAGCTTCCTTGCCGTCCAGGGGGTTTCCTTCTCCTCTCCAGGAGGCAGAAGGGCACATCTCAAGTTGCAGATGGAAGAAATGAGGCCCAGAGAGGGCAAAGAACTTCCACACAGCACATCCATGCCAGGCCCAGAAGGAAGGGATATGGAGTCATCAGCTACCCCTTTCCTGTGGAAGGCCCTGCCCTGACTTTCCACATTTGGTTACTCCATGGGAAGTGGAGGTAGAGATGAGGGGCGGGTGGTGCCAGAGGAGGCCTGGGGCTGCTAATGGTCCTTCAAGTGGAAAGTGAGCTGGGACTTAGGTCTTACCTACTTGGGCCTTTTGCTGTGTGACCTTGGATCAATCACATACCCTCTCTGGGTCTCAGTTTTCACATTTGTAAAATGAAGAATTTGGATTAATAAAGTCATTTCTAAACCTATATACAAATCTGAACTACTAAAGGTGGTTGTTAAATACAGATCCCTGGACCCCACCCCAGCCAGGCCTAACATCTCTGGGAGAGGGCTCAGGAAACTCTGTGTTGAACCAACTTCCCAGAAGGGCAGGGCTTGGCTTCAGAACAACTGAGGTTTTGTCTCTTAGCTAGGTGACCTTGGGCAAGGTACTTAACCTCTCTGAGTTTTAGTTTCCTCATCTATAAAAAATGGGGGTACTTATTCCCTGGAAGGGCCATTGAGAGGATTAAATTACATGATCAGTGCAGAAAGATTCCTATTTCCCTCTCCAATCACGCATCTCAAATGTCAGCCTGGTCCAGTCTTGGCTCACCCTGTGACCAACGTCTCTGTCCCTAGAATCTCTAGAGAGTGAGTGACAGGGCCAGGGTGGGCAGAGGAGGGGCTTGACAGAGGATGAGGAGGAGGAGGAGGGGAACAGGAGGGAGAGGGAAGGAGGAGGGTCCTCTAGGGACTGAAATGCATTCCTTCATTCTGGAATGTGCCTCTTAATCAACTTAATGGGCCTCTGGCTGAGCAGGGGCCTTAGAGGGTAGGAGAAGATGGAGATGGCAGCTAAGGCTGCGACTGTGGCCTGTGGGCAGGGGGCCAGCAGAGCAGGGCTGCTGCTGACCAAGGGGGGCCTGAGGAGGGGACGCCTGGACACTGGACTGGTGGTCGAGAGCGTCATCATTGCCCTCCTAACCTTCTCCCCAGCCCACGGCCTGGCCCCTTTGGGGTCTGGGAAGGAAGAGAATTCTTCCTGGGAATTGGGAGCGCCTGACAATAGGCATCTGATTTCCAACCCCTGACCCAGCTTAGCAGCCTCTGCAATCCAGGTGCTGGGCTGGATCCAGAGAAGGTGGGGAAGCCCACTCTAAGTGGGTCAGGGATCATGGTCACAGGGGTGGCCCTCAGTGGTGACTCTCAGACACCATCAATCATTGGGGCTCCAGAAATCTCCTGGCAGACAGCCGCATCGATCCTCAGCTTCGATTACCAGTGCCAGCGTCCTGAGCAGGGAAGCCTCGCTGCCTCAGGGGCACTAAGGCTGGGGTGGGGGTGGGGGTGGGGGGGGAAAATGGGCTGACAAGGTTCTCTCCACCTCTATCTCCTTTCTCCACCCTGGAGCTATAGCCCATGGGAAGGAATCCCAGCATAGTGAGTCTCCGGACTCCCGGTTCACCTTTCCAGCAGGGTGACTTCTTACAAGTTCCTTCATTCCGAGCCGCAGTCTTCCCATCTGTAAAGTGGGCGTCCTGATACCACCCTCCCAGCAGTGAGGGAGAAATGTGAAAAAATGGGTGAAGGGCCCAGCGCAAGGCAAATGTACACCTTGGCGATATGCGATCTGCTCAGTGCCTTCTCCCAGGTGGTGAGGGATTCTCAGGCCAGTCGAGGCAGAGGATGAGGGGGCCAGGGTGGCAGAGTGGGGACAGTGTGGGCAGGGGTGGAAGCAGGAAGACCAAACTCTTCCCAGGTGGCTGGGCAGTGTCCCAGCTCCCTGGCCTGCACAGGCATGGCCCCAAGGGCCCTTCCCATTTGTAGGAGCTGAGGAGTACGAGGGAGGTGGTAATTTGCATGTGTTTTACATGTGCTTTGCATATGACAAGATGCCTTGGAGTCTGTTCTCAGGCAGCCTTGGAGCAAGCTGGGAGCTACTCAGTCCGATCTGCTGTGTCACAGTTTGAAGGGGGCCTGGGCCAGTCCCTTCAGGGAGCAAAGGCCAAAAGGGCTAGGGGATTTTCCCAAAGCCACAGAGTGGATGAAGGCCTCTACCACATGATGATGATGGTGATGATGGTGATGATGGTGATGATGGGGGGGAGGGTGATGATAAAAATAGTAATACCAATGAACACTTACCAAGCAGTTGCCTATTCAGGGCTCAGCTCTAAGTACTTTATATACATTAACTCATTCTGTCCTCACACTTACCCTGTAGGGTCGGTGTCACAGTTTTTCCCGTTTGACTCTCAAGGGCACCGAAGAACAGAGCGGTTCTGTGACTTTCCCAAGGCCACAGAGCTGCATGTGGTAGAGCCGGCATCCAGACCTGGGAAGTGTAGTCCAGAGCGCATGCTCTTGTCCACTACATCCTGCACTGCAAGTTCACAGTGGAGCAAACTGAGGGGCACTGCTTGCCCTGGGGTCTGGGCCTGGCCCTCTACTTTCTGAGCTCCCCACCTCCAGCTCCCCCAGCACTGACCTCTGGGTGGGGTCAGAGAGGCAGGGTCCAGAGAGGATCAAAGGTTGATTGCCTTGAGAACATTCTTTGTCTCCCAGGTGTCAAGTCCGGAACAGCCCGGGAGACGCATTTGTTAATCTTGCGTTTGTTAGTTTATTTTATTTGCCATCCTCAGAATTAGGTCGAGCCTCTTGAACTCAATATGCAAATGTATGCAAAGCAAGAGAAACAGGCATCTTTAAAACCCTGACACATTTTTTTCCTCCTTGCATTAGTGGAATTGCAGCTCTCCCCAGTCTGTGGGTGGAAAGGTGGCAGCGATGGCAGATGCGGCGGAGGGGGTCCTGTGTCACTTTCCAAAGCAAGTTCTTGTCCACTTGCTCCTCTGCCCCTCCCAGGGGCCCTCGGCGGTGGGTGTTATTAACATTCCCATTTTACTTCCGAGGCCAGTGAGGCCCAAAGGCGTGAAGTGATGTGCTCAAGATCACATAGGAAGGAAAGGGTGAAGTGGGCCTTGGGTCTTTTGCTTCCAAATCCCATTTTCTTTACTCTGCCCTGCACACGTGCCACCTCCTGCCCATGGCCTCACCACTGACTTCTTTCCTGGCCCTTGTGTGACAGGGGAACTGCCGCTCAGGGGGGCTGGTGGGGGCTGAGCGGGGCCAGTGGCCCTTGGAAAGGTGGCCTGTGGGGAAGGACTTTTGAGGCCCGTATGCCCACAGTAGCATCCACCACCCTCCCCAGCCCTGGCTGTGGTTGGCCTTCCCTTGACCAGGAGGTGGAGGGAGGCCCCCATTATGACCCTCTCCCTCCCCCTGCCTCCCCGCGGAGCTCAGTGGAGCGAGTTATTGCTGGCCAGGTGTTCAGCGATCTCTTGGATCGGAGGCCTTGGCCTAATTGCTAGAAAAGCCTTCCTCAGCTCCCCAGGAAGCAAAACCTGACAGATTTCCCAGCAGCAGTCATGTCGCTAGAGGGGGAAATAAAGAGAGAGAGAGGATCACAAAGAGAAGCGAGGCAGAGAGAGAGAGACAGAGACGGAGACAGACGTTAGTAACGTAGTAACAAGACTTCTGGTCTCTAGAAAGGAGGACCCTCTTTCCTCCTCGCCTCTCCTTCTCCTGCCCCTCTCTTCCTTAGTCTACCAGGAACCCTGGTTGAAAGCTAACATCCTGAAGAATGAGGACAGAGCGTCAGTGACTGGGGGACTGGGGTGGGGCAGAGAGCTCCTGGGGAGGATATGGAAATGCAGAGGAAGATGGGATAAGCCCCCCGGGGCAGAGGCCGAAAGCACCAGGGCGCCTGAAGAGGAGACTATTGGACACAAGTTAATACATAAGGGGAGGGAAATGTTTCTATGTTCTTTAGACCAATCCCCAGTGGGTTTGTGCAGACTCTATATTCTGAGGTTGGAATATCATCCAGGACGTGTCCCGTTTCCCTGCCTGGACGGCCCCACCCCTGGCTCATAGCCCTCCTGGGTCCTTAGAGACCTGGGGTGTCAGGAGGCCGAGAACCGGGACAGGGGTCCTGTAGACAGACCACGGCCGCCTCCCTGGGCATCTCACACTGGGTCCCTGCACCCGCAGAGCGTATTCTAGGCTGCAGCCTGTTGCCCGGAGAATTATGCCCAGGCAGAAAGCTAGACCGCAGCCTGGTGTTGAGGGAGAGGTGCCCACCATCCGTTCTGTGAAGAAACAGGCACCATTGGCTCAGCCAAGTCAAACAGCTTGGATAAAAACAGGTTCCCACTGAACCCCAGCACCAATAGCCAGCTTCTCAGTGACCATCCAGGGTCCTAGGCTGAGGGACCACCCAGCCCTGCCCAGCGCAGCAGCTTGCCCGCTCCCCCCCAGGGCATGTGGGTGCCCTCCGGTTGTCCACCTCCGTGACACTTTCCTTCCACCCCTCTTCCCTTCACTGAGTTATTCTCCACGTCAGCTTTTATTGGGAAAGAGTGGGAGGAGGTTTGAAAAATAAACATTTTAATGAGAAATCAATAAATAAGGGAGCAGGCCAATCTTTTCCCCTTTAATTTTTTAAAGGAAAAATTAATTTTCCCTTTGCCTAAGTACCTGTCACCTTAAATTAATGTCTCTGAGAGCGAAAATGACGAAGAAGTTGGGTCATTAGGCAAATTTTAATTAGAGGCTCACATGTCCTTTACTAATAAAATGTTACATATATTTCATTCTGTTCTTGCCTCCTGACTGCCAGGACATCTTTGCAATGTAATCGAGGCCCCTGGGGGACCAAGGAGATGGGGCCTTAGGGAGATGGCGGTGGGGCAAGGGAGGGGAGTGGTGGGTGGCTTTTTCCTCATTGAGTGGGCTGGGCAGGGGAGAGAGATCATGGGGAGAGTTATTTCTGCATTTTTCCCAGGAAGGGGGTCAACTCTAGGACCCAAACCAGCCTCTCTCCCAGTGGCTCCCTGTGTGTGTGTGTGTGTGTGTGTGTGTGTGTGTGTGTGTGAGAGAGAGAGAGAGAGAGAGAGAGAGAGAGAGAGAGTGTGTGTCCATTTGTGCAAAGGGCCAGTACAGCAGAGATAGCAGAGCAATTAAGAGGTGGGTTCTGAAGCCAGACTTCTCAAGATCCATCTTTAGGCTCTAACTCTGTCCTTGAATAGTTACTTAATGTCTCTGTGCCTCAGTTTCCTTACCTAAAAGATGGGGACAATGGGTACCTACCTCCTATGGGTGTTGTTGAAAGGATTCAACTTGACTTAATAACCCTTTAGAATGGGGCCTGGCAAGAGTAAACCCTTAATGTTGGCCACACGCTCCCGTGTGCTGGTGAGGGCGCGCTGCACTTCATTGGGAACGGCACTGGATTTGGACTCAGAAGTCATGGCTTCGAGCCGTACATCTGCCACTTCCAGCCTGGGTGATGTTGGTTGACCCTTTTTGGGTTTGCCATCTGCCAAGAGGCTCGGAGATGAGAACCGGGGCTCTGGATGTCCCTCCCTGGGTGGGAGGAGTCCCAGAGGGGACACACAGAGTGATGGGAAGCACTGGCCATGAGTCAGGAGGGGGGTCTTCTCCCACTCACCTACTCACCTGCAGGCAGCCCCCATCAACATGCTCAGCAGGATGCAGCTTGTAGCACGTCTCCAAGCAGGTGTGTACACCTGCCTGTGAATGTGATGGAGGAGGGCGTAGGGTGGGGAGGATCTTCAGAAAGCTCCCCCTGCGCCCCTCAGGGGCTCCTCTGTGCTCTTCTCAACCACGTCCTCCTCTGGTTCTGCAAATGGGCATCATTTCAGCCATGCCCATGCAGACCACATGTGCAGGCCCAGAGCTCGGGGGCCCCTCCGAGGGCCCAGTGGTGGTTGGGAGCAGGGCAGATGCAGAAAGTTAGTTTATCCCACCCAGATCAAATGTGCTCAGTCTCAAGGCTGGGACATGACCCAGAACAAGCTTCTCTTACCTTGCGTAGGAACCCAGGCCTGAGGGACCCCTGGGCCTCTCTGGAAACACGATATCCCACTTCTGGACTTTAATTCCTTCTAGAGGCCATTCAACATGGGGCAGGAGGACACACTGGCTGTGAGCCTCACCTGGGTATTCTTGCTCCCCTGGCAATGTCTGGGGAAGAAATGGAGAGTGGAAACCTGCACAGGGTCTGAGAATGGGGCTGAGAGGGAACTCATGCATTATTAAGTGCCTGCCAAGCACTGTGTACAACACTTTAAATATGCTGACCCATCAATCCTTTAACGGCCGCAGAGATACCATCATTGTCACCTTTTACAGATGGGAACATTGAGGTTAGGTAATTTTCCCAAGGTCGCATAGCTAGTAAGCTAACATTCAATTTAGGTCTGTCTGGGTTTTCATTCTTTCCTTTGTAGATAAGCGCACGGGCTAGCGGCAGGGCCCCGGCCAGTGTCAGAAAGTCGCAGCCTCTGCGGGAGGGACTGCCTAAGCGTTCTGAGCAGCTGTGTGCCTTCAGGTGAGACCCTGCCCCTCTCTGGGCCTCCGTCTCCCCCTGGTGCACTGGATCAAATGAGCTCTGGCTGCTTCTCCCGAGACCAGGTTTGGGGGACTCCTGGGAGAAGAGAAATACTGCAGAGGGTTGAGGGGCTGGTGTGCGTGCTGGGGCTGAGTTGAAGCTGTCGCTCCCCCTGACTCATTGGCCCCAAGTTCATCTTTGGGGTACGAGGTACAAGCGGAGGGCAGAGCCATTGCTGGGGCCATTGCTCACCACGGCAACACCTTAGCTGCCGCTGTCTCACTGAACCCAGCTTCCCATGGAAAGGAATGGAAATTGCACTCATTTTCCAGGAACAAAGAGGCCAGCTTGCTGACCTTGCCGGTTTCTTCCCACCTTGTTCTGCTCCCTCCCTCCCCTTGGTTGTATCAGAACCTCTGCTACCCCTCAGAGATGGGTGGAAAGACAAAAAAGAGTGAAGCAGGGAGGGAGAGAGCTCAGAAGGGACTCAAGAACCCTCCTCCCCCAACTTACTCTGGGGGGAGGGAGTTGGGGGCACTTAGATGGTGGCAGGAAAGGTGAGGGCAGAGGCCCTATAGGATGGTGGGGAGAACAGATTTGCTGATGGGGTTGAGAAGGAGCTGTGGAGGAAATCCAGACTGGGGAAAGAGAATTCCCTTCTTTGATTGTCTGTTATGTATGAAGCTCTTCCACACACGCCATCTCGTTAAATCTCCAGTTCCCATCATCACCAAGGAAACAAGCTCAGAGAGGTTAAGTGATTTGCCCAAGAACACAGCATGTCAGGTGGCAGAGTCAGGATTTAGACACCAGTCCTGTCTGAATCCAGAGCCTTTTCTACTTTACCATGGTGCCTCTCTGTGGCTCAGGAGTTGGAAGTTCTGATTTTTGGAGATGTATGTTGATGCTAAATTGCCATGTGAATCTCTCTGGGCCTTTATTTACCCATCTGTAAAATGAGAAGATTTGATTAGCTGATGTCCAAAGTCCCTTTTAGTGCTGTCTTTCTGCACTGAAGAGGTGAGAGTTTTGGGGCTCCCTCCCCAACCCAAAGTTGAGAACAATGAATAGCTTGGAGGGATATCCAAGCACCTGGGCTGACCTTTGTCATTAGTGAAGTAGAGTGGAGTCTTCTTGCCTCTCAGGACCTCATCATTACCACCTTCAGACACCGAGTCCTCTGGCTATTGATTCTAGTTCGGCAGACATGTGACTGCCGCCAGGAAGGGGGAAAAGAGACAGCCCAGTCTCAGGGCTCCAGTGCGTAAGGAAACCTGAACAATTTCTCCGTAGCACAATAACTCTTCCTTCTTTGACCCCTCCCTCCAAGCCACAGGCCCCAATTAGCAGCTTAGCACCAAAGTTCCCAGATGCTTTCCTGCTACTGGATGCACTGATTAATGAAGATGTTTCTGGGCTGGAATGAGGAGAATGGGAGGTAGGATGTGAACCTGTAAAAATGTAGTGAGAGAGATTTCAGACTCCTGGGTGTTGCCCTTTCTTCACACTTTTAGGAAGGTGTCTGGTTCCTGAAAGGACTCCTGGCCCGAGTATAATTTTCTTATAATTACCCCCCATTCCTCTGGGCTTATACTATCATCCTAAGTATTGAGGAGCAAGAGGAAAAGACCAGGCTCTGCCTACTGGGGTAGACCAGTCCCTGTCCTGTGGGAATATGAGCCCAATGAGGGAGGCATAGCTCCCAATGGGAAGGAGTACTCACCCCAAAGAGACACCGTGGCTGCCTCCCATGGGGAATTCTTGGGCTGGTGAGGAAGATAGTATGCTTGTCTTAGCAGGGGCTGGTCTGAAGAAGTTAAGGGGGCCGAAAGGGGAAAATATAAACTTCAAATGCAGAAAGATGATTGAAGAAGAGTATTCAACTTGATACTGCGGGGGAAGAGGAAGGTCTCTGCCCTCAGGTGGCCTTTCTCTTGAAGGGAGATGAGTCACCCTCAGGGAACCCAATAATACTGATTTGTGTGTGTGTGTGTGTGTGTGTGTGTGTGTGTGTGTGTGTGTACAATTTCATGATCAGGACTGGAACTCTTACTTTCTAAATTTGTTTGACAGAGACTATCACAAAGAAACCTCGAGAGAAGGATTCTCTTGTCCTTTTCCTTGTCATTTGGAGCAGAAAAGCTCAAATTGGGAACAGACATAGAAACATCATCTCCCTGTACCAAGTTGAAGTTGTTGGGCTTTGTATTCTTTGTTGAGTTATGCGAAAAAGGTTTGGGAGTCATAAGAACATACTTGGTCACTGTATGACTTCAGAAGAGCCCTTCCTCCTCTCTGGGCCTCAGTTTTCCCATCTCTAAAATGAATAATTAAATTTAGAAAATCTCTCTGGTCTCTTCTAGCCCCTGACATTCTTGTTTTTGGTTTTGGTTTTCTCCCCCTTGTGAGTCTTCTTGACCAACTTCCCCTTGGGGGCAGGATCTGTCCATGGTTTTGAAGACCTTGGGGCCAGTGAGAATTGCCTGTCTGGCCCAATTAGTTGTAATTTTCCCCACTTATCAGTCGTCGAGTTTTGTGCACACATACGGAAAGCACAATAATCAGATCTAGGGGTGACATAGTCAAAGTACAAGGTTCAAACCTTGCCTACAAGCAGCTTGTGTAAGCCAGTGTATACTTACAACCAGATCAGGGCTGAAGGAGCTTAGAGGACATTTACTCCAATCCTCTCAGTTTATAGTGATGCCCACTGCCTGGTTGCTTTGGTTAGGAAGGCGTCTGGCTCCTGAAAGGACTGAAAGCACCATGCCCATCTTCCCAAATATTCACATGCGTATGGAGGAAGGGGTCCTGCAGAGGAATTATGGGAGGACATGGAGCAGAAAAGGCACAGATTATTTACTTAAATGGCTCTTTCTGCCCCCCATTGGATGAGTGTGGGTGCGCTATTCCATGGTGTGCCAATGATTCTTTTATCAATGACTAGTATCCGTGACCTTACGATTTCCCCCCAAAATCTTAAGAACATGAGCATTGGCCTCAGAAAGCCCACTTTTCTCTCTAGTCCTGGCTTTAGAGCATGGTAAGAATTTGAGCTTCAGAAATCTGAAGTTCAAAGGGCCTTTGCCTTTTTGGGTTTCTGAGGAGGTGTTCAGAGTCTCATTGTATATCTGAGAAGAGTGGGGTACACAAGGCAGGACAGAAGAGAACCCCTCTCCCCATTCACTGAGGCTCATCATGCCTTGGGTGTTTTACATTTATTATTTCATTGAGTCCTCACGAGAATCCTGTGAAGAGGGATGTTGTTATCCTGCATTTTACAGATGTGGAAGCAGAAGCCTAGAGAGATTAAATACCTGGCGCAAAGTCACCAGCTAGCAAGTGGTAGATTATAGTTTCCAGTTTAGAACCCATACTTCTTCCACTCCAAAATGAAGGACAAGTCCATGGGTAAGAGCAGAAAGGACCTAAAAGAATCCCTTAGGGAGTTCTTTCAAATATAACCCATTTTTTTTCCCCATTGTAGCCCTGTCTTGGTTGTAGCAGGTAAAATCCCAGATTTCCTCATAGAGTGAGTCCATCCTTCTCCCTTGCCTGGAGAGTGGAGCTGAGGTGGGGCTTCTCCCTCTTTATCCTTGCCCTCCAGATCTCAGATATGCCTCTCGGGAGAGTTTTTTTTTGGTCACACTAAGTGGCTTTGCAAAATTTGAAATGTTCAAACAACCCAGTCTGCTCCACAAGGGCTGTTTGGTGGCTCCCTAGAATACTAACTCTTCAGGTGGAGAGGCGTCCTGCTGGGACCAACTTTACTCAACCAATAGCTCCTGCTAATGCCATTCTCTCTCCACTTCTCACCTCTGCATCGTGGGTAAGGCCTGTGTGAGAGGCAACGCTGTGTTAGGGGGAGGAGTCCTCAATGTGCCCAAAGGAAAACACTTTCTTGGAAATGTGATAGAATTGTCAACATTACTTGAAACAGATTGCGTCAGTTGTGAAACACAAGTTACAGTTCTGTTTACTCTACAGCAGTGTAAAAATTGCTAAAATGTCATCAAAGGAGGAAATAAAAGCAACAGAGGATTGGACAGGAGTCCCCAGAATCCTGGGGTTAGGAAGAAACAATCAGGACCAAGTGTTACAAGCATGAGTCAGCACCAGGGATGGAGACAGAGCTTGTTACCTGCCCTCCTCCCATTGCTCTTTGTTCAATGATGCTGTACCTATGGCTAGGGTCAGGTCCTCCAACTGGCAGGCCTTCTTTTCTTGACCTGTTTATCTGACCCCTGCCCTCCCTTTGCCTTAGCCTGGGCATCTTCTGGGGCCGTGAACAGCTGGCGCTACCCTCGCACACTCAGAGGATGAACTTGCTACTTTCAAAGCTCAGACCTCCAACACAGAGGGCATCTGGGCTGCTCAGGCCTCCTCCCTACAGGGTAGGTGACCTTCTTCTTTGATGGAGGAGCAGGTGGGTTGGTTTGGCTCTAGCAAGAATTTTTGCTGTGACAGGTGGCCTAGAGTGATTGGGCAGGAACCCTCTCCCTTCTCCCACATCCAGGAAACTCTGGCTTCAGGGTAAGAGGAGAAAATTAAAACTAAGGTTTAGTATGGAATTAGGGCCGTAAAAGCACAGGCTACAGCAATGCAACAGCTACAACCATAAACCTAGAGCCCATTCAATCATAGAATAGGTGTTTTTACACATTAAGTAGGAGGATTTATGTACAGGTAACAGAGAGTAACTCCCGATCTTCTGTTTGTAGCAATAACTGGACCTTTATGGCGTTTCTGTGGCTGTTTAATTATGGTGAATGGACAAAGAGATCTGGAATGGGGAAGGTCAGGGCATACAGAACCGCGGCTAAGGTTGAATTTCATGACCAAGGAAGCAAAATGTGGTCAAAGTCAATTTGTCCGTGTTTCTGCCTCCAGGAAGGATGAGCCTAATGTCCAGGTCACATTGGTGGTGCTCACTTTAGGATTTAGGAAGCAAGATATATATTTTTTTAACATCTTTATTGGTGTATAATTGCTTTACAATGGTGTGTTAGTTTCTGCTGTATAACAGAGTGAATCAGCTATATGTACACATATATCCCCATATCCCTTCCCTCTTGCGTCTCCCTCCCACCCTCCCTATCCCACCCCTCTAGGTGGTCACAAAGCACCGAGCTGATCTCCCTGTGCTGTGCAGCTGCTTCCCACTAGCTATCTGTTTCACATTTGGTAGTGTATGTATGTCAATGAGGAAGCAGGATATTTTGAACTATTCCTTGGGGTTTCCTTCCCCATCCCCTCAAATCTTGATTCAATGAGTCATGGTCACTGTCAGCATCAGGAACTCCGGGTTGGTCTTTGATCTTAGGCTCCTCTCTTCCCATCTGTTTTAGCCTTTAGTCTTTTAAGGTCTCCTATGATCTGTCCAGGTCATAAGGTAGATGTGGATTTGTGCAGTAAGGCTCCTGCTGCTTCCTAAGTTCTAAAAAACGCAAAGAGGTGCAGTTGACAGCTCTCCAGAAATAATTCTAACAACTAATGACACATTCTAACCTCTAAACAAAAATTCACTCAAAAATTGAACTACTATGGTATGCTAGGCTCTGAATACAAGGGGTATAAAGTGAATCCCTTCCTTCAAACAGTTCCCAATCTGGAGTTGTAAAGGTAACTTTAAACTTTATGAGGTGTTCCACTTGGGTGTACTCAAAGCCCAATAATATGAACAAGTTGGAAAGGATTGTCAGCTTCGTTTTATAGAGAAGGCACTTGGACCTTGGACAGATTGTCTTAGGTGGTAGAGCTGGGGCCACAGCTCAGGTCTCCTGACTCCAAGGCAGAACCCTTTGGCTCTACCACACTTGAAGCTCTAACTCAACCTAACCAGAATTCTTATTGCTGCACATGACTCTCCTTTCTCCTTTCTTGGTATTTGAGAGGATCCACAAGGGGAGAGCCCCACATGCTTTGAGGTTACCGGGGCTTAGCTCATATTTCCTGAGTAATAGCGATAGCTGGCATTTATTAAACACCACTTGCAAACATTGTTCTAAACGCTTCACATATATTCACTCACAACAGCTCTTTGAGGTATGTACTATTATTACCTTCACTTTGCAGAAGTTGAGGCACAGGGACGATAACTGACTTACCCTAAGTCCCATAGCTGGCAAATGGCAGACAAGGCAGCCTGCTCCAAAGTCTGTACTCTAACCACTACCCCACACTGTCTCTCCTGTGGAAAGAGCACTGGAGATATAGGCTCAAGCTCCCATCTACATTTACTTACAATGTGACTTTGGATGAGTCACTTAATCCCCCTGGGACCCAGTTTCCTTCACTGACAAATAATAACAGTAACTCACATTTATATGGTACTTTGCAGTTTACAAAGCACTTTGTCAAGCATCGACTCACTTGATCCTCACGAATATCAGTGAAGATGACAATCTTGATTTTATACATGAGAAAACTCAGGGCTCCGGGGTCTGGCCAAGGTCATATAGCTAGTACTGGAGTAAGACTTGGAACCCGGGCCTTTGTGGTTTCCTTAACTTGGAATATGTAGGTCTTGGACCAAATGCGCTCTAAGCATCCTGCCAGCCCAGATCTTCTCTGTGCTGGGAAATTAAGAATCTGGGGTGGTCTTAGTCAGTTCGGGCTGCTACAACAGATTACTATAGACTGGGTGCCTTATGGGCAATAGAAATTTTTTTTTTTAACATCTTTATTGGAGTATAATTGTTTTACAAATGGTGTGTTAGTTTCTGCTTTATAACAAAGTGAATCAGTTATACATATACATATATCCCCATATCTCTTCTCTCTTGTGTCTCCCTTCCTCCCACCCTCTCTATCCCACCCCTCTAGGTGGTCACAAAGCACCGAGCTGATCTCCCTGTGCTATGCGGTTGCTTCCCACTAGCTATCTATTTTACATTTGGTAGTGTATATATGTCCATGCCACTCTCTCACTTTGTCCCAGCTTACCCTTCCCCCTCCCCGTATCCTCAAGTGCATTCTCTAGGAGGTCTGCGTCTTTATTGCTGTCCTACCCCTAAGTTCTTCATAACCAATTTTTTTGTTTGTTTTTTAGATTCCATATATATGTGTTAGCATACGGTATTTGTTTTTCTCTTTCTGACTTACTTCACTCTGTATGACAGACTCTAGGTCCATCCACCTCACTACAAGTAACTCAATTTCGTTTCTTTTTATGGCTGAGTAATATTCCATT
>NC_041227.1:98487711-98497855 GCF_002837175.3 Physeter macrocephalus | reverse complement strand
ATTTCTGTTTTTGTGCCAGTACCATACTGTCTTGATTACTGTAACTTTGTAGTATGGTCTGAAGTCAGGGAGCCTGATTCCTCCAGCTCCATTTTTCTTTCTCAAGATTGCTTTTGCTGTTTGGGGTTTTTTGTGTTTCCATACAAATTGTGAAACTTTTTGTTCTAATTCTGTGAAAAATGCCAGTGGTAGTTTGATAGGGATTTCATTGAATCTGTAGATTGCTTTGGGTAGTACAGTCATTTTCACAATGTTGATTCTTCCAATCCAAGTACATAGTGTATCTCTCCATCTGTTTGTATCATCTTTAATTTCTTTCATAGGTGTCTTATAATTTTCTGCATACAGGTCTTTTGTCTCCTTAGGTAGGTTTATTCCTAGATATTTAATTCTTTTTGAGCAACAGAAATTTATTTCTTACAGTTCTGGAGGCTGGAATTCCTAGGATGGGGTGCCAGCATGGTTGGATCTTGGCGAGAGCCCTCTTCTGTGTTGTACACTGCCTACTTCTCCTTGTATCCTCACATGGTAGAAAGATGGGGAGAGAGATCTCTGGGGTCTCTTTTATAAGGGCACTAATCCCATTCATGAGGGTTCCACCTTCATGACTAATTACCTCCTGAAGGTCCCACATCCTAATACCATCACATTGGGGGATAGGATTTCAACATATTAATTTGGAAGGGGGGACATATATTCAGTCCCTAATAGGGATAATAGTGAGCTCTTAGTTTGGGACCAGCTGAGGCTGGTGGTAGATAGCATCTAATTTGTACACTGCACTCAACTGGGCATATGAAGCTGTCCTTTGCAATCCCTCAGCAATCTCAAGGCTCAATGGGGACCTCCCACAGACCATCCTCCTAACAGAAGCTGGCTTTAGGAAGCAGCCATGAAACCACCTCTTGACCAACGGTCTCTTTCCCAGCCTAAGCAGCCCTGTCTTCCTTGCCCTTTCTTCTTTTTCAGAGATCAACCTGAGGATGGCCAAGAAGCATGTCTGAACTGAGGCTCTGTGCCCAGAGAGGGAAACGGATAAAGGGCAAAAATTTAGAATAAAGATTATGCAAAAGAATTACCCTGCATGTTTCTCCCATCTCCCTCATCTCTCCGTGTAAATTACCCTATTATTCTGCTGCCTTAGGACTCCTGGTCGTCCTTATTTCTTCTTTTGAGCTAAAGTCATTCATGCAGTAAATTAGTTCTTTGCTTTGAAATAGCTCTGATTGTAGCAGTTTCTGCTACCACCAGCAGCAACACCACGTCCCCCGGACAGTTTCCAAAAAAAATAAAATAATAATAATAAGGAGAAAAGAAAGAAAGAAAAAAAACCCCTCAACAACTCTTGCTTCCTCCCACTCTATTCACCCACACGCAGGGAGAGACATGGGGTGCCCATTTCCTGGGAAATGCTTTCTTATAAAGGCAAATAAATGCATGCTGAGAGGGACTGCAGATGAA
The DNA here is from genome assembly GCF_002837175.3 of Physeter macrocephalus. Lineage (NCBI taxonomy): Eukaryota > Metazoa > Chordata > Mammalia > Artiodactyla > Physeteridae > Physeter > Physeter macrocephalus. The sequence continues at coordinate 98,496,394 of NC_041227.1, read as the reverse complement.
TCCTATCCTAGTAACAACTCAGGTTGGGACAGGGAGAATTATAGTCATCAGGGCTAAGGGTCAACAGCCTGAAAACTTCCACTTGTTCTCCCTCCTCAAAAACCAAGTCTTGGCTCACCATGGGTTACTGGGGAAGCAGTATAACACAGAGGTTAAGAACCCAGGTTTTGGAGTGAGTCCTGGGTCCTGCCACTTTTTAGCTCTGTGACCTTGTGGAAGTGTCTTAGACCTGAATATTTGTTTTCTTACCTCTGACATATCTCACTCCAGACTTATGCATCCAGTTCCCTACTCAGTAACTCTTCTTAGACATCTAACAGGCAAATCAACCTTAACATGACCCAATACAAACTCTTGATCTTCCCCCTTCCAAATCTGCTCCTTCTACAGTCTCCCCTCTCTCTGTAAATGTCAACTTCATTGATCCTTTGCTCAGGCTTAAGTCCTCAGTGCCATCCTTGGCTCTGCCCCTTCTCTCACACTCTAATTCCACGCTGTCTGTACATCCTATTGACATTATTTACAGAAATGTAAATTACTTATTACCACATCCACTGCTACATCCTGGGTCAAGCCACCATTGTACCTTACCTGGTAATTTCAGTAGCCTCCTAACTGGTTTCCACACTTCCCTCATTGTCTCCAAAGTGGTTCTTTAAAAACATAAGTCAGTTCACATCTTGCCCCTTCAAAACCTTCCAATGGCTTTCCGTCTTACTTAGAGTAAAAGCCAACTACCTACACAATCTGCACCCCTCCCCCAATATGGCTATGATTCTAGTTCATCCATGTTGTAGCATGTATCAGAACTTCATCCTTTTTATGGCTGAATAATATTCCATTGTTTGTGTATACCACATTTTGCTTATCCATTTACCCTGTTGTTTGGGTTGTTTCCACCTTTTGGCTACTGCAATGAACATTGGCATACAAGTATCTGAATCCTTGTTTTCAGTTCTTTTGGGTGTATACCTAGGAGTGGAATTGCTGGGTCGTACAGAAATCTATGTTTAAATTTTGGTTTTTCAACCAGCAAACTGTTTTCCAGAGTCTGTACCATTTTACATTTCTACCAGAAATGCATGAGAATTCTAATCTCTCCAAATCCTAACACTTGTTAATTTCCATTTATTATTATTATTAATACCATCTTTGTAGATATGAAGTGATATCTCTTTGAGGCTCTTATACACATTTCCCTAGTGGCTAATGATGTTGAACATTTTTTCATATGCTTATTGGCCATTTGTATATATTCCTTGGAGAAATGTCTATTCAAGTCCTTTTTCCATTTTTGAGATTGGGTTGTTTGTCTTTTTGTTGAGTGTAGGAATTCTTTATATATTCTGGATATTTAGCCCTTAACAAATGATTTGCAAATAATTTCTGCCATTCTGTAGGTTGTCTTTTCAATTTCTTGATAATGCCTTTGATGCACAAAATTTTTAATTTTGATGAAGTCCAATTTATCTGTATTTTTCTTTAGTTATTTGTGCTTTTGGTGTCAAATCTATGAATCCATTGCCAAATTCAAGGTTATAAAGATTTTCCCCTATGTTTTTCTAAGATATTTATGGTTTTAGTTCTTACATTTAAGTCATAAATCCATTTTGAGTTAATATTTGTATTTGCTGTGAGGTAGGGTCCAACTTCATTCTTTTGCATGTGGAAACCCAGTTGTCCTAGAACCGTATGGTGAAAAAAGTGTTCCTTCCCCATTGAATGGACTTGGCACTCTTGTTTAAAATCAACTGACCATGGATGTATGAGTTTATTTCTGGACTTTCAATTCTACTCCATTAGTCTATAGGTCTATCCTTATGCCAGTACCACACTCTTTTGATTATTGTATCTTTGTAGTAAGTTTTGACATTGGGGAAATGTGAGTCCTCTGTCTTATTACTTATCAAGATTGTTTTGGCTACTCAGAGTCCCTTGCAATTTCACATGAATTTGATGACTGGCCTTTTTTTTCTACAAAAAAAGGCGATTGGAGTTTTGATAGGGATTTCTTTGAATCTGTAGATCACTTTGAGTAGCATAGGCAATCTTAAAAATATTGCCTTCCTCTCCACGAACATGGGATATGTTTCCCTTTATTTAGGTCTTCTTTAATTTCTTTCAGCAATATTTTGTGGTTTTCGATGTATATGTCTTTCATGTCCTTGGTTAAATTTATTTCTAAATATTTCATTCTTTTAGATGCTATTATGAGTGTGACTGCTTTCTTAATTTCCCTTTCTACATTGCAGGTGTGTATAAATACAACTGATCTTTTGGTTTTGATCTTATACCCTACCCCTTTACTGAATTTTAGCTCAAGTATCTTTCTTGTTGATTATTCGGGATTTTCTACATATAGGATCATGTCATCTATGAATAGACATAGTTTTACTTCATGCTTTCCAACTTGGATGTCTTTATTTTCATTGTCTAATTGCTCTAGTAGTACAACATTGAATAGCAATGATGAAAGTAGATATCCTTGTCTTGTTCCAACACCTGCCTTTCAAGTTGTCTTGCTGCTTGTTATTCATTGCCTTAGTTTTAGTGAATTTGGGGGGATGGATGGGACTATAACATATTTCTATTACTTATGTTGACCCCAGAAATGCACTCAAGACTCTTTTAGCAGAAGCTAGTTGTTTTGTAGTGAAAAGACCTTTTACGTTATCTAGTCTGCTACTGCTGGAAGCAAACAAGATGACACTTTGAAAAACTCTGATGTAGAAAATGGCAGATTAGTTCTCATGGCCCAGCTTGATGGTCCTCTCTCCATCTCACCCAGAATAATAACAACAATCTGGGTTATGACAATAGAAGCTGAGTCCCAAAGAAAATCTGGAAGTTAGTCAAATTTATAGGAGTCAGAGGTGTCTGTGTGTTGGGGGCAGGGTCTAGGGAAACTGGTTTGAAGGATGAGAGATAAATATCAATAGATCTTGTATCCCGTATAGCAACCAGGTTTGTTCCATTTCTCAGCCAGGCATCTACACTAGTGTCCTATATGCAACACCTTGCAAATGTGTAATCAGTCGCTAGGGAACTTGCCCTTGTGAACAGGAATCATATTTTAAGTTTAAACTGCATCTCTGTGTGTGTGTATGCATGAGAGAGAGAGAGAAAGAGGGAAATGAAGGAGACATATTTTGGCTCTTCCCCTCTCTTCTTTTGCCTGTTCTTTTTCCTGGGACCTCAGCACCACCCCTTACTCTCTGGATCTCTGGGTACACCCCACCCTTAGTTCCTGTAAGCCCAGGTGTGTGGAGGTGGCTGTGCTTCCTCCTGCCCAATGAGCTGTTGAGCTGCGTGACCTCCTGCCGATGCCTAGGGGAGATGTTTCCCAGCTACAGCTGCTGGGGGAAACTCACGTTAGAATTTCTTCACTTTCGGGTGTGTAAAGTCTCAGTCACTCCCATGAATTAATGTTGCTTTCCCCTGGCTAAATGTGAAGCCCATATAAGTGAGTGTCTGCTTCTGGGATGATTGAAGTTACTGCATTCCTGCTAGGATACTGTCAATCACTCCTCCCTCCTCTCTGCTGAGTGAGCTCAAGCTGCAGAGCCCAAGTGGGAGTCTTGAAGGAAATAAAGAGAAATGATTGACAGCCCTCTGAGAAGCCCCTATCAGGTGGCAGATACATCCAGAGAGGCCTTCTGGCCTGATGGTGGAATTAGTCCCCATTCACTGGCTGATGGGAGATACATAACCTCTAGCCTAAGGAAGCTCCGGGTGTGATGGGGAAGGTCTAGGTCCTGCTTGAAGTAAGCTCCTAGTCTGATGGGGGAGACCCTGCCATGGAGAACCTCTGGTCCGAAGGGGAAGACACCCTCCACTGGGAGATGGAAAATGTGATGGAACCATCCTGTCCTCAGATATCCTGTTGGATAGGATCAGGCTGGCTGGGGGGGTGACTGTTGACAAAAGAGCCTTGGGGACACATGCTGACTGGCTTTCTTACAGACGGAGGGCTATAAACCCTAGCTGAACCCTCACTGTCCCTGGAAAATCCTGATCACTCCTTCCTGCCCTCACCTCAAGGCTATTCTGAGTTTTTTCCATTCTTGACCAGTCCTGCAACCCCTCTCTTGACTCCCCTTTTGAAATTTTAAACATATAGAGAATTGGATAGAATTTTGAGTACTCACAGCTGAGTACTCAGCATTTAGAGTCTACAATTGTCAACATTTCAGCATTTAGAGTCTACAATTGTCAACATTTTGCTGTATCTCTTTCATCAAATACCTATCCATATATCTAGCCTTCAATACATCTTATTTCTGGTATATTTTAAAGTAAGATGCAGACCATCAGTATACTTCATTCCAAATACTTCAGCATGCATATCATTAAGTAGAATTCAGTATTTGCTTGTGGTTTTTTGTGTGCATGTGTATGGGGGAGGGGTGTTAAATTTACATCAGTGAAATGGTGAAATGCACAAATTTTAAGTGTATTCTTCGAGGAGATTTGACAAATGCTTTATATGTGTAACCCAAATCCCTGTCAAGATATGGAACATTTCTATCACCCAGGAAATCTGTTCATGCCCCTTTCCAGTCAATCACTGCTCTCATCCTGCAGAAGCAATCCATTTTCATTTTTTAAAAATCCTTTCTAAAATTTCACATAAATGGAATCAAATAGTATGTACTCATCATATTTTTGAGTTTCATCCATTTTGTTGCAAATGTCAGTACTTTGTCCCTTTTGTATCACCAAGTAGTTGTTACAATTGGTGTATCCACCTTCCTGTTTATGGACAGTTTATTTGGGGTTGTTTTCAATTAGGGTCTACTGTGAATAAAGCTGCTGTGAATATTCTTGTACACATCTTTTTGTGGACATATATTTTCCCGTCTTTTGGGTAAATACCTGGAAGTCGAATTGCTGGGCCATCGCGTAGGCATGCATTCAGTATACCTTCCTTACTGTGAAATGTCTGTTCAAGCATTTGCCCTTCTTTTTACTGGGTTGGTTGTGTTTTTATTATTGCATTGTAGTTCGGTTGCGTTTTTATTATTGCATTGTAGTTCTTTATATATACTTGATACAAGTTCTTTGATGGAGTGTTTTGCAACTATTTCCTCCTAGTCTGTGACTTGTTATCCATTTTATTTTTTGGACAAGAAGTCGGATATATTGGTGGGTGTGAGTAAGGAGGGGGCAGTGCTGAAGCCCTTAAGAGTGCAGGGCTCACCATGTGTCCACGGTGCCATCATTGGGGATGTGTTTGACCCCAAAGCCATCCAGGATGAGCTACTTTTCAGCTGCCAGGGCTTCAAATCCATCTGCATCAAACTTGCTAAAGCCCCTCTTCTTGGAGACATGGATCTTCTGGCAACCAGGGAACTTGACCTGGGCCCCGTGTAGGACCTCAGTCACATGCTCCTGGTCTTGCAGCTTGGTGTGACAGACATGATGACTTGGAAAATGTGGACCCTGGTCACCATGTCCTGGGGGTTTCTGAAGGCACCTGAATACCTGTCTGGAGCCACGACTGGGGACAACATGAGGTCAGACATAAACATCCACCGGAAAGGGTGGTCTCCAGTGTCCCTTAAGGCAACCCACGTAAGCAACAGGTTGCACACACTACTGAGGGGGCTGCTGTTTGCAGCCATTGCACATCATCGTTTTCTTGATTACGTTTTTGATGAGCAGGAGTTATACATTTTTATGAAATCTGAATTACCATATTTTCTCTGATACTTATTACCTTTTGCCTCCTTTCTGAGGAAACTTTGCCTATCTCCAGGTGATGAAGACATTCTCCTACGTTTTAGTCGAGAAGCTTTACAGTTTTCACTTTTGAGGTTAGATCTACGATTCATCACAAATTAAACTTTATGTGTTATGTGATATAGAGGTCAATGTTCACGTTTTTCTTATATTGACGGCCAGTTGTCCCAGCCACACCTCTTGAAAAGACTGCTTTACCCATAGAATTGCTTTAGTTCCCCTCTTGAAAAATCAAATGACCGCTTAAATGTGTGTCTATTTCTGGGCTCTCTATTCTGTTCCATTGAATGACATGTCTCTCTTTATACCATCGTACTGTCCTGATGAGTGTGCACCAGTTTTATAGCAAGACTTGAAATTAGGTAGTATAAGTTCTCCAACTTTGTTTTTCTTTGTCAAGATTACCTTGGGTATTCTAGGTCATTTGCATTTCCATGTACATTTTAGAATGAGCCTATCGATTTCTACAAATAAAGTCTGCTGGAAATTGGGATTGGGATTCTGTTGACTCTATATATCAAATTGGAGAGAATTGACATTTGAATAATATTGAGTCTTCTCATACAGGAACATTTATTTAAGTCCTCCTTAACTTATCTCAGTATTTTGGGGGGTAATTGTCAATGTATAGGTCTTGTACATCTTTTGTTAAATGTATTAAAAGTATTTGAATGTTTTTTGGCCTTAGTGTAAATGGAATTTTTAAGGATTTCACTTTCCACTGGTTTGCTGCCAGTATAGAGGAATACGATTGAACAATGAGTGTTGCTCTTTTATCCTGTGACTTTGCTAAATTCATTTCTTAGTTCTAGTTGCTGTTTTATAGATTACCAGGGTTTTTCTACATAAACAATCATGCCATTTGTGCATAAAGTTTTAGTTCTTTCCTTTCTGTGCCTTTTATTCCTTTATCTTGCTTTATTGCCCTAGTTAAAACCTCCAGTAAAATGTTAAATAGATGTAGTAAGAGTGGCCAGCCTTGCTTTGTTCCTGATCTTAGAAGGAATGTCTATTAAATCATATTAAATATGATGTCAGCTGAAGGTTTTTCATAGATGTCCTTTATCAGATTGAAGAAATTCCTTCCCTTCTTAATTTGCTCAGGTATTTAAAATATGCTGAACAGGTATTGGATTTTATAAAAACAATCATATGGGCTTTCTTTTTTCTTCTGTTAATATAGTAAATTATATTAGTGAGTTTGAGCGTTCAAACGATCTTACATTCTCAGGATAAACCTTGGTCATGATGCATAATTATTTTTGTATATTGCTGGATTTTACTTGCTAGTAATTTGTTAAGGGTTTGTGATCTATATAGGTGATGGATATTGTTTTGTCATTTTTTTTCTCCTTTAGTAATGTCTTTGTCAGATTTTAGTATCAAGGTTAATCTGGCATCATGAAGTAAGTTAGGAATGTTCATATTCCTCTATTTTCTGAGTTTGTGTAGGATTGGCATTATTTCTTTCTTAAATATTTGATGAAATTCATAGTGAAACCATCCAGTGCTGGAGTTTTGTTTGTGGGAAGATTTTTGGCAACAAATTCACTTTATTTAATAGATATCGAGCTATTTATATTTTTCTATTTTATCTTGTGTCAGTTTTAGTAACTTGTATTTCTCAAGGAATGTGTCCAGTTTGTCTAAGTTGTTCATAAGGTTCTTACTTATCCTTCTAATGTCTGTAGAAAATGTAGTAACAGTCCCTCTTTCATTGGGCCCCTTATACTCTCCCAACTTTTTTTTTTTAACTAAAGTCCTTGCCTCTGACTTTTCTGGGAAGGTCAGGGGTGGATCTCCTAGGCCTGTCAGTTCTCACTCCCTACTTCAAAATGTCTTGTGCTTTCTTTCCTCCTTCCCTCCTACCTTAAAGGAAGAATTGTCCCTGATTTTTCCCAGCCAGACTCTCCTCTTATGTGTCTGACTCCAAACCCACGTTGTAAACTCCTATCTCCTTCCCTTTCAGGGTCCCCACATCTTGATCCTTCCCTCTTTCTGTATTATGGCCCACACTGCTGTCCAGGCCACGGTCCCTTGAGGCATCTCCAGTCTCAGCTCTGGATCTGAGAGTCCTTAGTATCAGAGTGACTTATTAGTGTAAAACATGGCATGGCTTTTCACTCGCTGGTATTTCTCTCATGCTTTCCCTTCCTACAGGTATGTTTCCCCCAGTCTTCCTGGAGAACATCTACTCAGTTCATGAGTAACTTCTTCCTTGAAGCCTGGTGAAATCAATCACTTCCTTGTTCTGCAGCTACTTGGACAGATACTGTGGATAAAAGCATCTGTTATGCTTGTTGCATGCATTTGGGATGTCTTTACTTCCCCCACTGACACTACAAGGTCCTTGGGGGGCAAGAACCATATCTATTCATATTTTTTTTCTATTTTTTCTTGATTTATTTTTCTCCTTTTCGTTTTGGCATAAACATTCTTTTTTTTTAATCTGCAAAAATACTCAACAAAATACTAGCAATCCGAATCTAACAATACATTAAAAGGATCATACACCATGATCAAGTGGGATTTATCCCAGGGATGCAAGGACTTTTCAATATCCGCAAATCAATCAGTGTGATACGCCACACAACAAATTGAAGAATACAAACCATATGAGCATCTCAATAGATGCAGAAAAAGCTTTTGACAAAATTCAACACCATTTATGATAAAAACTCTCCAGAAAGTGGGCATAGAGGGAACATACCTCAACATAATAAAGGCCATATACGACAAACCTACTGCTAACATCACACAACGGTAAAAAGCTGAAAACATTTCCTCTAAGATCAGGAACATGTCTATTCATATTTATATTCTTTTTTTTTTTTTTGGCGGTACGCGGGCTTCTCACTGCTGTGGCCTCTCACTGTTGCGGCCCCTCCCGTTGCGGAGCGCAGGCTCAGCGGCCATGGCTCACGGGCCCAGCCGCTCTGCA
>NC_041227.1:98468594-98487566 GCF_002837175.3 Physeter macrocephalus | reverse complement strand
CTGGGGCACGAACCCGTGTCCCCTGCATCGGCAGGCGGACTCTCAACCACTGCGCCACCAGGGAAGCTCCATATTTATATTCTTAGTGCCTAAGGCACTGTAGGTGCTCAAGATATGTTTGTCAACTGAATATGGAACATTTGCATTGTATGAAGATCGGGGTTTCCAAGTGGAACCACTCACCCTTTTCCCCATCAGTCCCTTCTTTTGTTCTGTCAGTCCCCCTCCCTTCCCTACAAGTGTGGAGCCACTGTGAGTCTTTGCTCTTCTCCTTTAGTTACCAACTTTGCTCTGCTGCCTCTTCCTTCAGGCTGCCTCCTTTCCTTTTTCTTCCTTTTGGTCTCTCTTGTCTCCACCAAATTTTGAAGCAGCATTGCCTGCTCATGAACCACTATCTCTAAATCGATCCCTTGGCCTCCCTAAGCACTGGGGAGACAACCAGTGTGGAGGACGAGGATGAGACGATGATGGTGATGGTGATGGTAGCACATGGTTATTGGGTACTTGCTGTGTGCTAGGTTCTATCCCAAACACTTTAGATGTGACATGGAATTCAATCCTCACAATAACTCTATGAGGTGAGCACTATTATTAGCCTCATTTTACTGATGAGGAAATTGAGACACAGGGAGATTAAGAAATTTGCCCACGATCACACAATAAGTGGAAGATCAGGAGCCAGTCGTCCTGGCTGAGTCCAATCCAAACAGCTGGGAGCTCCCATTCCTTTGTAGGTTTATTAATTACAGAATACTAATAATAACCACTTATCAGGTATTCAGTATGGGCCAGGTACTGTACTAAGCACTTTAGATACATTGCTTCATTTTAATCCCTTCCAGAAAATCTTATAAATATGGTATTATGCCTCACATTTCACAGGTGAGGAAATAGAGGTTCAGAGGAAGTTAACTTGTTTAAGGTCACACAGCAAGTAAGATGCAGATCTGGGACCTGAGCCCAGGTCTGTCTGACTCCAAAGTACGTACTTGTAACCACAATATTCTTCTGCCTCTGCTATCACAGGATATCAGAATTGAAAGAGCCGCCCTCAGAAGCTACCAGGCTCAGTCTCCTGCTTGATGGAGAAGTCGTCCTGAGAGTCTCTGATGGATGATCTTCCCAGCCCAGTTTGAATGCTTCCAGGGTTGGGGAGCTGACTCCCTCTTGGGGCAGCCCATCTGTGGTTGGACAGTGCTGGTTGCCAGAGAACTGTTTTTTTCTAAGGAGCCCAAGAAGTCACCTTCCCTCAGTTCCCCCAGCCAGTGCCCTCTAGAACTGCCTATATCCCCTGCCCACCCCCGCCGCCCCTCAGGACAGATCCTGCGTTCCTCCAGCTTTGCCTGCGGAAAGATTGAGTCAAATCCTCTGGCCAGAGAGGGGCTGACCTGCCCAAGGTTGTGCAGTGGGGGTGGGGAGCCGGGGAAGTCACAGGCATCCCTGGGATGTACAGATGTTCTGGGTCTTTTATCTTAAGTGGTTTCTGATCTGTCTGGCTGAGTGATTGCCTGGAGCCACCCCGTTTAACATTCATGTAGATTCTGGGCTGGGCTGTTACAGGAGTAAATCACCCGTGCCTGCCTCCACCCCCCACCCAATCCCCAGCCCCCCAAGACAAGTGGCTCCCTGGTCTCCATGGCAACAGGCCCATCTGTTTTACATGGCTTCCCAGGCCAGGAGAAGTTCATTCTGTCCCAACTCTGCTAAGTTACTGGGCAGTGTGGGAAGAAGCAGGAGAAGGGGGGGCCGAGGGGGTGGAGAGCGCGCCTGTGTAGTCCTTCTGACCCCGTTTAGAGCAAGGCAGCCCGTCAGAGCTGGGAGAAGCCTCAGTGGCCCACCGGCCCGACGGTCTCATGTTATGTGTGGGAAACTGGCTTCAGAGAGGAAAATTGGTGGTCCACAGTATATCAGTGACAGAGATGGGTCTAGTGGGCAACCAATAAACATTTCTTCCATGAATGAATCATAGGATCCTGAAGAGTTAGAGGCAGCCAGCAGATTATGCCCAAATTGCCATCTAGTGCATGAAAATGTCTGGAAATCATACTCTACAACAGATGGTCATTCAAACTCTATTTGGGTGCTTGAACTGTGCTAAATCACTATCTGAGCTGCTTCCATTGCCGGGCACTTTGAATGTAGAAAACTCTTTTATACACTGAGTGTAAGCCTGATCCCCTGTAAATTTACCCATTGGTTCAGATTCTGTCCTTTGGAGCCACAGAGATTCCAGTCCTTTACATGTATTGTCTTGTGTGACTAGCTCTGGGGTAGGTCTGAGAAACCATGATTCCCCGTCTGACAGGGGTCTGGAGGGGTGAAGTAATCGACAAGAGCCAGGTTAAGAGCCCAGGTGTCCTGGTCCTTGGGTTGGGTGGGGGGTAGTTGTCTCTTATCTCCTCTGGGTGCTTTCCATTCTCCTCCCATTTGGGAGACAGGGGCTGGCCCAGCCCGTTTCTTGTCTGTACCATCTGGGCAGTTGGTTCCTGAGATGCGTCTTTTTCCTGGCCTGCCCCTCCCGGCCCAGACCTGTTGTCTCTGTAAGGCAAGAAAGCAGCTCCTCTGCTCAACTTCAGGCCCCGGCTTTGTGGGTGGGTGAAGATAGTGCCAGGCCCTATCTTCCCAGCCCAGCCATTGCCCCCCAGCTCCTCCATCACTCCTAGAACAGCCCTCATGATCCTAAATGGTGTGAAGCCTGGAGAAATGAGGAAGGGTCAGAGTGTCTCTCATCTCCCTGCTGGTAGAGACTCTGCTCTTTAATTTTTGGAGGGCTACTAAGCCCCTCAAACATTTCCCTTTCCCCTCCTCAGTGCCCCTTAGTGCCTTGTATTTCCTGCAAGAAGCTCCAGGTGGGGGAGGGTCTGTGGGGTGGGCTTTTGGCACAGTGTCAAAAGGGTGGTGGCCTTGGCACAGAGGGCCAGAAGAAAAAGGAGTAGTTGGGGCAGGATGCAGAGTTAGGGCTGGGAAGGAGGCACGAGAAGGTGACTATTTTACTTCTTTTTTCCCACCTGTCTTCAGTTCCACCCCTCACTTCTTACAACTAGTCTGAGAAGCCCAGAACAGTAACAGACCATCCTTCCTAGGCCTCAAAATAAACAGACTGCCATTGGATGGATGGACACTGGATTCCCTCTGCTTTAACTGGGAGCTTACTTTCTACCACAGGGGCTGTGTTTTAGCCCATCAGTGCAGGCATGCAAATGAGAGAATCCTGAGTAGCCTTTTCCCTGGCCATTCATCAGCTGAGCTACAACCTTCGCTCTCTGATTGGTCCATCAGAAGACCGGGCTTGGGTGGTCAGGCTCAGTTAGTTTCTTTAATGGTCCAGTGGGCAGGGGAGAGAAGAAAAGCGTTCCAAGAACACACACACGCTCTCAGTTCACTGGAATGCATTGCATCAAAATTTTGCAACATGTTTGACTTTAAAGAATATTAATAATTAGTGACTTCTGGACTTCCCTGGTGGCGCAGTGGTTAAGAATCCGCCTGCCAATGCACGGGACATGGGTTCAAGCCCTGGTCCGGGAAGATCCCACACGCCGCGGAGCAACTAAGCCCGTGCGCCACAACTACTGAGCCTGCGCTCTAGAGCCCGCGAGCCACAACTATGGAGCCCGCGGCGCCACAACTACTGAAGCCTGTGCGCCTAGAGCCCGTGCTCCGCAACAAGAGAAGCCACTGCAATGAGAAGCCCGCGCACCGCAACGAAGAGTAACCCCGCTTGCCGCAACGAGAGAAAGCCTGCACGCAGCAACGAAGACCCAACGCAGCCAAAAATAAATAAATAATATAAATAAATTTAACAACAACAACAACAAAAAATAGTGACTTTTGCTAGTTGGAGGATGTGAGGGTTTGGGAGAGGGTTGAGAAGGGCAGACCAGGACGAACATGAGATGGATAGGGTAGCTACCTCCTTCCCTCTCTCCCCCTACCAGTTACACTTCACATTATATTTTGTCTCCTTTTTGATGGTGTCATACCCCTTTCCTTTGCCCCGTCCTCAGATGTGTTCACCCCGAGCTCTTCAACTTTTAGCACCAAGGCCTCTGGGCGTGCCTGGAGCAGGGTTCTGTGTGCACAGACCAGACATGAAGATGGATTGTTCCCCGCAATAAATATCGACTGATTCATAAATCTGGTTGCCAGATTCGATCAAAGTCGCTGTCTGTATAATCCAAGAGTGGGAAGATGCCAGCTAATTCCGTGCTGGGCTGGCTGATTCCCAGTGGAAGATGTTGCATAAACGTCAGTGTGTCTCAGCTCTGTGCAACTTGGGGGCTGTGTGAGGGATTGGGGAGAACAGATCCTTCCAGCTGAGGAGGCAGGTGGCAAAGACTAGAGTGAACCAAGGGTCAGAAGGTTCCTCAGGGCAGGACTGTGGCCCCTTCTCCCCAACCGTCTCCATGCCCCCTCCCCCCAAGCTTGAACCTGTCTCTACAGAAACCACAGTCGGGCTGAGCATCTGGACGAAAAGCAGAATCAGCCAGCCGGTCACCCAGATGTTTCTAAATACCTAGAGCTTTGTACAGAGAAAAAACACCCTGACAATGAGGATTTTTCACTTTTCATCCAGATGTTGGATGTCAGGTAAATACAGCCTTGGGGCTCTTCATTGCTCTTCCCTAGAACTTCCTTGCTGACTCAGGTACCACAGCCCCTGTGGGGAATTTACTAGAAGGGAAAAGGCAGTTGTTCTTGCTGGCACATACCCTTTGGGTGCCGTTGGTCTGTGGCTGCCTGTAGACTCTGATTATGTTTTTCTAAAAACTTCTGTCTCATCTCTCTCTCTCTCTCTCTCTCTCTCACGCACACAGACACACACACTCACACACACACACACACTCACACACACACACACACACACACACACACACACCCCTTAGTGTTGGTCTAGACCCTCCTGGTTAAATAGAAGCAGATGCTGCAGTGGAGAGAAACGTGAGGCTGTAATTACGGGATAATTGGGACCACACGGTGGAAATTTCCTCCCTGCCCTCACTCACACACTCGTTCACAGTTGGGTGGGCTTACAGGTGCCTGGATGTGACCAGCGGTTGGTGTTTGCCGCTTCCAAACATCCACCCAGACTGTGGCCCAGGTGATGCCCATTTCTGCCTTTGGAAAGTTTAAGACCTCATTCAAGGACAATGCATGTGCGCGCAAGGCACTGTTGGAAACTCCAGGAAGAGAGCAAAACAGACAAAATCCCTGCCCTCACAGAGCTTATGTGGGACAGACAAACAAAATACACGCATCCATTAGGACGAAATATATTGTACTAGGCGGCCAGAGGTATTAAGTAGAAAAGGTAAGAACGTGGGGTTAGGCAACAGTGAGCTGACTCGCAATTCTAGGGAAGAGACGAGTCAACCATGTGAGGTCTGGAGGAGGTGCAGAGGCAGAAGGACCTGCAACTGCAAAGGCCCCGGGGCAGGACTGTGCCTGGGGTAGTTCAGGGATAGTGAGGGGGCAGATGTGGCTGCGGAAGAGCAAGGACCGAGGACAGAATGGGGCATGAGGTCACTGAGGTCACAGGTCATACAGGGCCCTGACGGTCATCTCAAGACCGTGGGTTTTTACTTGGGTGAGCACCAATCCCACGGAGAGTCCTCCTAAGACCCAAGCTCTAAGGAGGGAGCAGCTTCATTTTTCTACTGCCGGAGCCTCCTCCTTCTCCCCCTCCTCCATCAGTGCAGGACTTTCTGGAATGGGGGCGGGTCCTTCCATGGCCCTGGCACAACTCACTTCCATCTAAGTCTACTTTGATGCCACCCATTCCCATGGTGCAGGGCCACACCCCTGTTCAGGTACAGGTGTACAGGTATCTTAGCCTTGGAATGGCCTTGGAGTGGCTGGCCTGTCCACACAGGCAGGGTCAGCCTCCAGGGGAAGAAAAGAAAGCCCTGATCCCAGGTGAGTGTCTGATGCGCTGATGCTGCCGGCTGGGGTCCACCCTGTTGGCAACAAGGTCAGCCGCCTGCTGATTTGCGTGGCCCCAGGCACGCATGACAGACGGCATTTTTTTTTTTTTTTTAATTAGTGGATGGAATGGTCCCTCAGTCCTACTCTGATCCTCTCCACCTGGCTCCTTCCCAGCCTGTGGAACTTCAAAAAATCTAATCTGAGGCGTGTAATGGGAAGAGTGTGGGCTCTGGAGCCAGACAGCTTCCGATCCCAGATCTACCTTCTATCTGCTGTGTGACCTTGAACAAGTTGCTGGGTTCCTCTGAGCCTCAGTTTCCTCATCTGTAGAGTGGGCATAGTGGAATGGTGGCGGCCTCGCGGGATTGTTGGGAAGGCTGGATGTGACCACGTGTGTGCAAAGGGCCTGGCACCTAGCAAGCCCGCAGTGAACCCCGAGCTCTATGATGACAGCAGCCAGAACAAAGGGTAGATCCTGGGATCCCGGCCTCACCTGGAGTGTCAGGGAAGCAGAGGCACCAGGGCCACTATTTCTTAGTGGGGGCCAGGGGGCTCTGGAGGCAGCTGTGTTCTAGCACTGCCCACCAGGCCCAGCCGCCAGCTCTGTGGTCACACAACGATTGTCCTCATAATTGTTCTGGTCTGTGCTGGAGCTGGTTTGGCTTCTGCCTTCTCTCAGGTGATGCTCGTTGATCTAATTCCCTCCTGTTTTTCTCTTTAAGCACATAGTTGCTGCAAGTTAGAAAAAAACGACCATCTGCAGCAGAGTGAAAATAGAGGAGTCCAGAGGAGGGGCATCAGGAGACCTGGGTCCTCCGCCCACCTGTGCTCTGTGACCTTGGGCGCGTCGCCTCTCCTCCTGGATCTGAGCAATCATTTCTGTAAAAGCAAGAGCTCGGCCCAGAGGATCAGGGGGTCCCTCTGGCTGGGAAAAAAAAAAAAATCTATTCTGAGGATCAAAAAATAAATAAATCAAACCCCAGTTCTAGTGCCAAAGCTGAAAGCCTCTCATCTGTGAAAAGAGGGTTTAAATTACCCTGTGTTTAAAAAAGAAGAGAGGGGAAAAATTTAATGGGGCTTAGAATGGAAAGTCCAAGTCAGACCCTGCTCTACAGACAAAGGGGGTGAAGGAGGGCCGGATTATTATCTTCAGCATCTGAGCATTTTGACTGTGAGCTCTACTTTAAAAGGTTCTGCAGGTGTGGGAGGGTGTGGAAGAGTAACCGGCACCTGAGAGTTTCAGATTAGGTGTTAAGAAGGGGAGGAGGTGGGCCCCAGAATGGGAAACTTGGGAAGGTGGGGGCCTCAGGGGGAGTCTGGCCGAATAGGTCTGGTCTGAGGGTGTGGGGTTAGCTTGGAGGCTGGGCTGGCAAGGAGACATTTTCCCAGGCTAGTGGGGGAGTCAGCTTGGCTGCGGAAAAGCCTGGCAGATGGTTTTTCTCAGTGAGTTAGCCTCGCTGTCCTGATTGGGGTCTCCAGAATATGCAGTTGCTTTTCCCCTATTCAGTTTGTTTGAACATCGGTGCAGGGTAAGGAAGGGGTAAGGACGTTGTGCCTGGGCAAACTGCGGCCGGGCAGGACCAAATCCGTGTGCGCTGGGGAAGAGCCCAGATAAACCAGGAATGAATCATTGGAAGAGGCCATGGCGGGGAGTGGTGGGGTAGGGGCCCATCCCAAGATGTTGGGGGTAGGGGCTTTACCCAGCTGGAGGACTGGAGAAATCAAATAAGTTGCTCTGGACCACAAAGGACAGAGATCTGTGGGCAGGGTGTTCAGGTGGAGGGACAGGAAGATCATAGGCTGGCAGGTATAGGTCTCTTTGAGAATCAAGAAGTGGCCCAATGTCAACCGTTGTTCTAGGCTCACTGCCGGCTCTTAGAGACCCCGAGCCCTTAGACAGGACAGTCCTATGTCCAAAGAACTCCATCTCTTGTCGGCACAGCTGATTGGACCAGATGTAGAGCCCTGACCTATGCTGAGCCAGTCAGAGCCCAGCTCCTGGGAATTTGAACCCTGAGAACGAGTCAGATGGATGGTGGTGAGCAGGTGAGTGGACAGGAAGCTGATCCCGGAAGCGGGGCTATGGGTAGGCAGAGCAAGCCGGCATGCTTGAGGAGAATAAGGGAGCAGAGAGAAGCCTGGGCCCCAAGAGGTGTCCTGTGTGCTTCCCTTAAACTCCCTTGAGTGAGTATGAGTGGCTTTATGTTCCTGGCCATCAACAATCCCTGCATGGAGACCCCTGGCTTGCTGTAGGATGAGGTGTGTATGCTGGGAGGTGCCAGGTGTTAGAAAATGAGGCTGAAGAGTTTGGGGCCAGGCTGGGCAGGGTTTAGAATGCTGGGCTGTGAGACCACAGGTTACATGTGTGTGTGTGTGTGTGTGTGTGTGTGTGTGTGTGTGTGTGTGTGTGTGTGTGTGTATGAGAGAGAGAGAGAGAGAGACTGAAGTTTCTGAGCAGCCCTGGCAGCCCCAGTGTAGTGGAAGGGAAGTCCCTGAAGTTTAGGCCCTGAGTGTCCCCAGAGAGAGAGCCTCAAGGGCCAGGGGGCAGCTCAGACAGCCTTGCTGGGTGCTCCCTGTAGGGCCCGAGCCCAGATCACATGCATGAAGGGGGCACTTTCCGTCTGATTCCCTAGCAAACCACCTCCTTCCAGTACGGTCAGTCTCAGGTAGCTGACACCCCCCAACCACAAACCCAGTGGTCACCAGCCATCCACAGGTTCATCCCTGCCCAGCCCACAAAAATAAGACCCTTCTCCAGTCTCCAGCATGGTGGCCTCAAAGGAGCTCAGGATTTGGATTCTGACAAATCTGAGTTCAAATTACGGCTCACACTTCCAGTGGTGTGACTTTGAGCAAACCCCTTAACCTCTCTTAACCTCCCAGGGCCCTCATCTATAAATCATGTTCAATGTACTTCTTCCTAGAGTTGCCATGAGGATTAAACAATATGGTGAATGTAAGAGGTCAGCGTACGCCTAGCATCTTGTACATATTCAGAGAACTTCCTTCCCTCCCTCCCCCTTCCTCCTCCAAGGGGGTAGGTCTGGTCAGGTGGACGCAGCTCTCATTGCTGCGTTGTGAGGTCCAAGAGCGCAGGACCCTAGTCCATCACGTTCACTCTTCCATCCCACGGAAAAAGGAGGGACTGCCTTTTGCATCTGGCAGAGCTGGCTTTCGTCCTGCTCAGTGCTGGCTCTGTGGCCCCAGGCAAGTTCACTGGGAGCCTCTGTTGCCTCAGCCTGGACATTAGGCTTCCACTTTCCAGCTGCTGAGAGTGAGTGATGGTGTGTATTCAAGGCCAAGCCCAGTGGCTTGGATCCGTGCTGCACAGAAGGGGTTTAACTGGATCCGCCGTAGCAGCCCCTGGCTGCAAACACCCAGGGTGGCCCTGGTCTGCAGCTTAGAGCTGCGGCAGCCTCCAGCCTCCCTGCTCTGCCCCCCTGTAGGGTGACAGGTGGGAGGGGGACCTGATAGCCCAGGTGGGAGAAGAGGCCTGCCCCGGAGAAGATCAGATGGCCCTGAGCAGCCTGCCCGGCCCACTCTCCAGCACCTGCCCCTCTTCTGGGAAAGAAAAGACCCAAAACAAACCTTGCTGTCATTAAGCAATTAAGTGGAAATCAAATAAGCCCAAGGACAGAAAAGCCAATTAATAAAGGAGCAACAAAAACTAACAGAATCATGGGGGCTGTGGGAAATACTGAGAAAACACAAACAGGGCCGGATGCTGGAGGCTGTTGGGAGAGGTCTGGGCTCTGGGCTGTGGCATCTGAACGCAGAGGAAGCCCTGCAGGCCCCTGAAGATGCTCGGACAGGGAGGATGCCCTAGTCCAATGGGGGAGACACAGGCTAGCCCACGGGAGCTCCCGGACTTATGGAGGAGACATGGCCTCTGTCCTGGAAGTTAGGGATTTCAGTTTATTAAGCTGCTGTTATATTTCAGCCCTTGTGCTATGTATTTTTACACAATATTAATTCTTGAAAAGTTCTTACTCTCAACTTGACCATCTCATTTGATGTAAAACCCAAAGTGCCCCCTGTGGCCCACCAGGCCCTAGTTACTGTGACCCCCATTACCTCTCCAAAGTCCTCACAACTTGCTTCCTTTCACCACCCTGGTGTCCTTGTCACTCCTCACTCTCCAGGCACACTCCTGCCTCAGGGCCTTTGCATGTACTGTTCACATCTGCCTGGAATGTCCTTCTCTTGATGTGCATTCACAGGCCTTGATCCATCCACTCACTTCATTCAGCTCAACTGTCACCTCTTCAGAGAGGCTTTTCTTGACCACTTTTCCTAAAATAACCTCTCACCCCACCCTTCAGTCCTTTTACCCTTCCCCTGCTTACTTTCCTCCATAACAATTATTCCCACCACCTGACATTTAATATATTGATTTGGTTCTTTTCTATCTCTCTCCCACTAGGAAGTAAGTTCCATGAGAGGAAGTCCTTGCTTTATCCCCTGAACTTAGACTCATTGTATAGTATTTGGTCCATGCATAGTTGTTGAATGAATGAGATAGCTGAAGCACAGAGAGGTTAAGTCACTTACTTAGGGTCATCCCAGCATCGAGGGGCAGAACAATTTGTGAGCCGAGACCTCCTTACTCTCCAGCCCATGCCCTTTCGCCCTCAGTACGCTGCTTCCCTGGCTTCCGTGGCTGTTGGCATAATGTGGTAGGCAGACAATGGCCCCTCAGAGACGTCTACATCTTAATCCCTGGAACCTGTGAATATGTTAAGTTACATGGCAAAGGAGAATTAAGGTTGCAGGTAGAATTAAGATTGTTAATCAGCTGACCTTAAGGTAAGCAGAGTGTCTTGTGTTGGGTTGGCCAAAAAGATAGTTTGGGTTTTCCCGTAAGATGTTACAGAAAACCCAAATCAACTTTTCGGCCAACCCAATATTATCCAGGCGGGCCCAAAATAATCACAAGGGTCCATAAATATGGAAGAAGGCAGAAGAGGCAGAGAGGATGTGATGGCCAAAGCAAGGTTGGAACCAGGCAGTGTGAGGGGCCACGAGCCAAGGAATGTGGGCTGCCTCTAGAAGCTGGAAAAGGCGAGGGAACAGATTCTCCTCTAGAGCCTTCAGAAGGAACACAGCCCTGCTGACACCTTGATCTTAGCCCAGCAAGACTCATTTCACACTTCTGGCCTCCAGAACTGTAGAGTAATAAATATGTTTAAGCCACCAAGCTTGTGGTGCTGTGTTATTGCAGCAATGGGCAAAAAACACATACAATGATCTCAGGGTGGGAGCCCAGCCACAGGGACAGAGACAGAAGGGGTGGTTGAACCTGGGGACAGCACAGTTCACAGGCCTTCAGTAAACCTGACACCCTTTGGGTTTGGGGAAGGCAGCTGGGAGAAGGGGCTGCCTGCGGACTGGGGTAGAGGGGAGGCCCAGCAGGAGGACATCTCAAGCCTACATTCTTGACGATGTTCGCCCTGCCAGGACTTGGGTGGGGTAGGACCTGGCTGGGTGGAGAGGTTTTTTCCAGAGGACCATGAAGACACGCCACTGACCCACAGTCCCTGTGTCAGGGCAGGGCACTTTGCCCTCACTCTCCAGGCACACTCCCATCCCCTCCATGCCTGCCTTTGGCTCACAAGTAAGCACACACATACCCGCAGGGGTGCCAAGCTGTAATGGACCTTTGACTCTGGCCTGAGTGAGGCCTGGGGGATGGGCACCGTGTAAGGAAAGGGCCTGGGCTGGAGAGAGAGGCCGGCGAGGAAGGCAGGTGAGGGCAGCAAGGACAAACCCCTGGATCACTGCGAAAGTCACTCCCCAGTCTGGGACTTAATGCCTTGTTCACAGACATTAAACCTCCCCAGTTTGCCCCTCGGAGATTACCGGGTTGGAAGGGGGGACCTGACATGAAGGCACTGGGTAGGAAGCAAGAGGCAAGATCACGTACTGATCCCTCCAGAAGGTGAGGTGACCACACAGGGACTCAGGTCCTGGACGCAGCAGACACACCTCAGCCCTGCTCCCACTGGCTGGGCGTCCTGGGGCATTGTAGCCTGAGCCCAGCTTCCGTTGCCTCACCTAAGAAATGGGGATGGTAATTCAGGTCCACCTGCAATTCAGGAAGCCAACAATGTTGGAAAACTGAGTTTTGCTTCAAAACTCATTTGGTGAAAAATTTGACCTGATGTGAGGCTGTAACCAGAGAGTTATCACGCGATTAGCTGCAGATGCATGTCTCTGATTCTGGGGTGCACCCCTGGAGGCATCATGAAATAAGCAGAACATGCACTGAAGTACTTTTCAAAAATCTGGTTCCAAGGATTCTGGAAAATGGATTTGAACTTGCAGCATCTACTCTGTGGGGCAGAAATGAAGCAGTCCTTTCGTGGCTCCTGGGACTCAGTGGGCCCTCTATAAATGCCCAGATGACCCCTGTAAGGAGGCGGTGGTATTCTCATTTTACACATCAGAAGATAGAGGCTCAGAAAGATTAAGTAACTTTCTCAGGGTCACCCAGCAGCTAAATGGCGGAGCTGCAGTCCTACAAAATTTACAATCTAAGACACTCAATTATGTTGCCTATTGTCAGGTGACTTGTTTTTCCCAGAGCCAACCCAGAATGAGTTCTAGCCAGTGACTTGTGTACTGCCCACCCGCCTTGGCCCTTGCCCCTGCTGGACACAGGACTCAGGGAGAGGCTGGCTGGAGTCCTGGGCTCCTCTTCTCTGTCAATTTGACGCAGGTGGAGTTTGGGAAACCACAGCTACCACATCCCTGGGTGACTGTGGCCTTGTGCCGAGAGCTGTTAAGTACCAGCACTGGGAAACGAGCTGCCATCCAGTAGCCTCTCCTCCCGTGGCCAGACTTACCAAGGCCTCTGGACATCGGAAGGGCAGGCTCCTGCTTCGTCACAGCTGGTGGGAGGGTGCAGGCTCCCTCTTTGTTATCTGGAGATTGTGTGGGCTCTACGTTTATCGAGTGAGGGAACTGTGGGGTCAGAGAGGGCTGAATGGAGGTGCCTCAGCACCAACAGACCGCCTTGGGCCATGTGAGCCCCATCCCGTGACGCCAGGGTCCCGGCTCTCCGGCACAGCTAGGCCACTATGTGTGGCATGAATGGGGGGCTTGATGGCAGTGGACAGTTCAAAGAGCCAGAGCAGCCCACACATGGATCACCACTGAGGAGCAAGGGGAGAGAGGGGTGCCTTGTACCCAGCAACACCCAGAGTGCCCCTGGGCGCAGCCCCGGAGACTGAATTGGGACCAGAAGGGATTGCGAATAAGCTGGGTGATGCAATCAGGATCTAAGAGCATCTCTGTTGATTGGAACAAAGACCAGAATCTGACAAGATGAAGCTTAACAGGGATAAAGAGGACATCCTGCTTTGGGGGTCCCAAGAGCCAAGGCTGGGCCAGCAGGAGTGACAAAGACCTGGGGGTTTAGCAAGTAGTCAGCTCATATCAGGCAGCAGTGATTCTTTTTTTTGTTGTTGTTAATTGAAGTATAGTTGATTTACGCTGTTGTGCTAATTTCTGCTGTACAGCAAAGTGACTCAGTTATACACATATATACATTCTTTTTTAATATTCTTTTCCATTATGGTTTGTCTTAGGAGATTGGATATAGTTCCCTGTGCTATACAGTAGGACCTTGTTGTTTATCCATTCTACACATAATAGTTTGCATCTGCTAATCCCAAACTCCCAGTCTGTCCCTCTCCCTCTCCACCTCCCCCTTGGCAACCACAAGTCTGTTCTCTACGTCTGTGAGTCTGTTTCTGTTTTGTAGATAGGTTCATTTGTGCCATATTTTAGATTCCACATATAAGTGATATCATATGGCACTTGTCTTTCTCTTTCTGACTTACTTCACTTAGTATGATAACCTCTAGTTGCATCCATGTTGCTTCAAATGGCATTATTTTGTTCTTTTTGATGGCGAGTAGTATTCCATTGTGTGTGTGTGTGTGTGTGTGTGTGTGTGTGTGTGTGTGTATCACATCTTCTTTATCCATTCATCTGTCAATGACATTAGGTTGTTTCCATGTCTTGGCTATTGTGAATAGTGTTGCTATTCATAGGGGTGCACGTATCTTTTTGAATTATAATTTGGCCAGGTATATGCCCAGGATTGGGATTGCTGGATCATATGGAAGTTCTATTTTTAGTTTTATGAGGAACCTCCATACTGTTCTCCATAGTGGCTCAGGCAGCAGTAATCCTTTTTTAGGGGCTGGCAGGGAGAGGTACATATACCCAAGCAGCTAACTTCTTCTGGGCTCTGTTCATACACAACAGCAGCCAAAATAAGGGGCAAGCTTGTTTTTCTCTGGGCAAGTCCAGTTCCGAGTGAAGATTTAGGAAGGATATTGACAAGGTGGGCCAGTCCAGAGGTAGGCACAGGAGGGGCCTCGAAACCTGTTTGAAAGGAGGGCCTGGGACTGACACTAGACATTGAGATTTAGAGTCAGGGATAGGTACTCCCTCTCTGAGAGGTCACCCAGTCTGTTTTTAGGCAGGGGGGAAACCTCAGGTCTAAAGGCTGGAGGGCATGGAAAACCATGAGGGACTCAGGCTAGAGACAAAGAACTTTCTAAATCCATAGGAATACCAGGGCTAAGGTTTCACCTCCCTCAGGCTGCTGTTAAGAATAAGATGCTCTCCATGTGTAGGTGGGCTGACTCAGCGTGGGTCATTGGCCAAGGTGTGGCCCTCCCATGCCCAGGGTGTGGCTATGAGCTGGCACTGAGCCAGGAAGAGAGGAACACGGTGGGGAAGGGGGTGAAGAGCCAGGGACCCGCTCCAGACTGGCAGCCTCAGCTGGCTCCCAGGCCCGGAGGGGAGGAGGCGGGCGGGGGACTAGCGGGCACACGCTCCCTTTTAATTACCCCTCAGCCTAATTAGTCTTCCAGCCTCCCCTCCCGCTGCTAGGAAAAGGCCTTTGTTTGCTGTCTGCATGTTTACCAAGCAAATGGTTTTTAAAAGCTTTCATAGACACAGAGAACCCATTTAGGAGGCTTGGTGGATAAAATTATTTATAGAGTTTAATGGTTATCATTCTCATGCCTTTAGGAAATCAGGAGCCATGTGGGTGGCGGGGCTGGGGGGCCAGGATGCCTCTGCCGGCTGCACCTTCTCCCGCAGCCCTCCCTCCTCCACTTCCGGACAGTCGTCTTGCTTCTGTCCTTTTGCTGCTTGTCTCTTCTGCACCTTTTCTGTTTTCCTTTCGAAATTACCCTTTAGCTCACTCTGTGTCTCCCCTCCTCCCTTCCCTTCTTCCTCTCTCTCTCTCTAGCTGTTAGATTCCCTGTTTTCTCACTGCCTGTCTTCCTCAAGGTCTATATTTGGATTTGTAGGTGTATCTCTGTCTTTCTCTCTGTGTGTTCTCTGTCTTGGTGAATCTCTCTGGCTCTCTGTCTTTTTCTCCGCTTCTGTCTGTGTAAGTCTCCATCTCTGTCTCTCTCTGTCTCTTCTCCATCTCTCTCTTTCTGTCATTTATCTCCCCCATCTCTTGGTCTCTGTCCCCGGCTTTTTCCCTCTCTCTTCATCTCTCCACCTGCATCCTGTGTACTTTGTCCAGACAACTGCATGGGCCCCAGGCATTGGTGGGCAGCTCCTTTCCATAAGGGCCTTTCACACGTGTCTCTTACCCTAGTGCGAGGGCATCCGAGTGGCTGGTGGGTTGGGTTCCTGAGTGTCCTGGGCCCACTGCCTCCGCTGGGGCGGGTCCCCTCATGGGTCAATTTGTGTGGGGTCTTGAGGGTGGGACCCTCTTCTTCTCCTGCAGGGACAAGGCCCAGAGTGGAAGTGCCTGCCGCCCAAGGTCACCCAGGGGTGGAGGGGAGCAGAGAGGTGAGACTGGGAGCCAGTGCACCCTTCAGGCTGAGACCGTGAGACAGAGGGTAGGTCAAAAGGGGGGTGTAAGGGACTCCCAAGGGTCAAGGATTCCAGAGGAAGCTCTTGGGAACTGGGTAGAACTTTGAAGTTCCTCTGAGATCAGGTCCACTGAGGCCCACCCCAAGCAGGTGTCTGGCGACCTTCCCTCCAGCCTCTGATGCAGACCTTCGGGGATGGGAAACTCCCTACCTGTTAGGGAGTTGTGCCCAAGGAAGCATCTTCTCTACGGGGAGTCCCTCCTGGCTGAGCCTGTGTGAGGAAGGTCTGGAAGTGGAGAGGTGACAGGCCCCTAACTGGCAGCACCTGGTCTGATGGGGAAGATGTGGACTCCACACGTGCAGTGTGTGTGGAGTCCTGGAAAGCGGTCTTTGGAGCGTGGAGACAGACATGCTGGCACTGGTCCTGATTAACGTACTACTAACTGTGCGCCCTGGGCTAGTCACTTTGCCCTGAGGACCCTGGTTTCTTCTGGAAAATGGGATTGGCAATAACACACCTACATCTCAGGGTTGACGGCAATATGCCATGGTGATGGAGAGCCCGAGCTTAAGGTACGGGTGGCTAATATGAATTAGCCCTGTGTCCTAATTCACATTCTCCCTACTTCTTAGCTGTGTGGTCTTGTGCAAGTTACTTGACCTCTCAGTTTCTTTCTCTGTAAAATGGTGATAGAAACCAGTCCCTTATACCACTGATTTGTTGTGATAACAATTCAATGAGGTGCTGCATGCCTAATGCTTTGCTTGCACAAGTGACTGAACCTCTCTGTGCCTCAGTTTCCTCATCTGTAAAACGGGGATGATAATACTACTCACCTCCAATGGTGGTTGTGAGGACTAAATGAAATAGCACATGTAAAGCACTCGGACCAGTGTCTGGTACAGAGCAAGCACCACATGAGAGTCACCTATTGTAATGAGCACAGTGCTTAGCCCATAATGGGTGTGATCTCATCCCTATGGACTCTGACAACCTCCTCCTACTCCCCTCCTTGAGCCCCAACATGTCCACCACGGGTGGTGGGGAGAGAGTGGGGCGGGGAAGTGGGACTGTCCTCTCCTGGGAAGATCTGGCTCCACTCTCCTGTTCATCCATCCATCCGTCTTGCAGTCGAGCCTCCAAAAGCTCTTTAACGAGCCTCCAAGGGGGCTTTCAGATCATCTGCTTCCCGGGAGACCCGCTTGCATCTCGCAGCAGGGTGGTGCCTGTAGCGGGAGGTGGAGGCCGGGTGGGAAAGCATCCTGAGCAGAGTGGCAGGGGAAGGGTCTCCGCCTCCACACTCCCTGGCGGGGTTGCCTGGAGCTCTAAGCCCCGCTGCCAGGAGCAGCCTGCTGCCTACGCGGCCCCGTTAACTACACCAAGGTAGACACAGCAAACTGGGCGCAGGACTCCTGGGATTTGGGTGGCTGGGCCTTTGCAGCCAGTATGATCCCTCGGCCCCATTGACTCATTACATGGCCCTGTCCTTTTTCCTTCTGGGGAATTGATGAGGTGAGTCCAAATTGGGGTGTGTGGGATCCCCAGTCCTTGCTTTCTGGCTTTGTACTTGAACTTAGATTTAGAGACATTTTGAATCTCCTTAGCATCTGGATTTCAATTTGCCAGTTTATAGGATGGAATTAACAATGCTGACCTCACTTAGCCCTTTATGGGGGGATTAATAATTAATAACGACAATGATCGCAGCCGGCATTTATTCAGAACTTACTGTGCACTCGACCCTGTGCTGAGACTTCTCAGCGTGGTCCCAGTTCACGTTCACAGCCTCATGAAGTAGGGGCTCTTATGGTCGTGTCCTCGGTGTGGGAAAACGGACAGGGGACACCTCGGCATAAGGCCACTCAGAGAGTAACAGGCGTGTGATGCGCTGCCTGCTGCTCTTTTCACTGACGCACACTGGGGCTCTAAAGACCCAGAGGTTTTGGTGAGGAAAAGGTGCCCATTTCCTCCCTGGGGAAGGAGGCCCCAGTGTAAGGAAGTCTCCCCTGGGTGAGGGAGTGGCCGTTGAGGCAGATCAGCTGCCCAGGAGTCTGGGAGCCTTGCATCCCACGGGAGGATTTTTGGGCCAAGGCTTGCTGGGTGGCTGGGTGTGGAAACATAGGGCCTCTCTGGTTCCTTAAGGCCCCATCTGAAGGCAGGGTCAGTTGGGAGATGAGTGACAGCGGGGCCGAGGCCTAGGGAAGGTGAGAGAGACCAGAAGGGGGAACCCTCCTGGTTGACTCTGTTCTCAGAGCACCTGGCACATAGTAGGTGCTCATTTAATGCTGCTTGAATGAATGTCTGACCGAGGAACCCAGCAAAAGATTTTGCACCCCCTTTTTCCAGAGCCCTCCTCTGTGAGCCCCATGGTCTGGGCATGACTGGGAAGAAGGCCCCTTTCTGCTCGGGAGGGAGCACTGAAGCCTTTCCACGCTTCTGTTACCAAAATCTTAGCGAGAAGAATCACTAGGACCCCTCCCTCCTCACCCCCCGCCGCCATGCCCGATGACAAGGGAACAAGTAGCTGGCAGCAGCAGTACCGGGGCCAGTCAGACATTTGGGGTCACACTCTTGCCACCAGGGGCACCCTGTCCCTAACCCCCACCATCCTAGTTTCCAGATGTCAAGCTGGCCGCAGGAGTATTAAAGGATAATTTATTTTGAAAAAGTACCATCATGACTCTCATACCGGAACAAAATGAACATGTGTCAAAGATTGTATTTAACTCATTAATTAGCTAGAGACCCCATGAGATGTTACAACCTGTTCAAAGGAGAATTCAAATTATCTCATGTAGAGAGTCAAAGAAGGCATCCTGAAATGAACTCACACATAGTTGCGAAAACTGGCAAATCTAGTCTTTATCCACAGAACAACAATCAATGGCATTCCTCTGAACACAATTTGCATTTCTATGGGCAAGAATTATTTGCATTATTATCAGTTGGGATGTGAATGACAGCGGGGCAAGGGTTTGGGGAAAGAGCCGAGAAAAGGGGCCCCGCATTTGCATGTCTGCATGGGCAGCCTCCGGGCTTGGCTGGTCCACTCCCAGTGACAGGGCATCACCTGCAGGGACTGTGAACTGCACACCTGTGCCCAACCCAGAAGCGGGCTGAATCCAGCGGGCAATCTGACACCTGCTTTTTTTTTTTTTTTTTTTTTTTTTACTTTTTAGTTTCTAATTTCTTTTT
>NC_041227.1:98409847-98467990 GCF_002837175.3 Physeter macrocephalus | reverse complement strand
AGCTGATCTCCCTGTGCTATGCGGCTGCTTCCCACTAGCTATCTATTTTACGTTTGGTAGTGTATATATGTCCGTGCCACTCTCTCACTTTGTCACAGCTTACCCTTCCCCCTCCCCATATCCTCAAGTCCATGCTCTAGTAGGTCTGTGTCTTTATTCCCATCTTGCCCCTAGGTTCTGCATGACCTTTTTTTTTTTTCTTAGATTCCATATATATGTGTTTACCTGTTGGTGAGCAGTTCGTGACCTGAGCACTCTACGTGGAATAGTAAAATGATCTGTGCAACGGCACCCCTGGCTGAGGAAGGTGCCCTCTGCATCACAGACAAAGCACACTAGAGGTGATGCAGGCAGCGAATGGAAGGCCGGATGTAGGAGAAGATGGAGAGAGGAGGAGCCCTGGGTGACAGGAGGTTGGGAGCCTCCTTAGCAGGCGGGTGGGGGTGGGGAAGGAAGGAAGGGAAGGTTTGCGGGGACTGAGGGAGAAGAGGAGGGAAAGGGAGAGAAGAGGGGAGAAACAGAGAGGTAGCCTGACATGGGAGCAAAGTCCCAGCCTGGAAACCCGGGGCTGGGGTCCTACACTCGGCTCTGGCTGCCTGGCCTTGGGGGTGGAGCCCTTCCGGGCCTCAGCTTCTTTCTGGTTAAGCGGGGAGGATGACACAAGAGGACCTGCATGGCACCATTAATTCTGACTTCTCTTGGGTCTGGCCACACTCAAGAGCTTGGTGCTCCCCAGACCTGTCATGCACCTCTGTGCCTCTGTGCCTTTGTCCATGTTGTTCCCTTTGCTTGGAAAGCCTTTCCTTGCTTGCCTGCCTGGCAAAGTCCTATTCATCTACCAAGGCCCGTTGTTGTTGGAACATCCCCTCCCTTTAGCATTCAAGGCTCCCCCAGGCGTTCTGGAACGCTCCTCGTCCCTCAGCTGCAGTGTTATAAGTAGCTTATCTTCACAGGCAAGGGACTTAAAGTCAGACAGACTGGGTGTAAACTCTGGCTCTGCCACCTCTTAGAGCAAGGATAGCCTCTAAGTGTTCAAATCTCTAAAATGACATTGGGACCATTTCACTCAAGTAATGGCACCCACCTTCACAGTGCTGTGATGTTCCCAGGGGACATACTTGTAAATCTCTCAGCCCTGTCCCTGGAACCTGGGATGTGCTCAAAAAATGTTGGCTGTTACTATACACCTGTGAGATATCACATCGTTCTCGGATCACTGGGGTCAGTTCTGTCCAGATGCCCCATTGAGCAGGGCTGTGTCTTACTTCCCTGTGTGTCACCCCTGCCTAGCGCAGCACCTGGACCTTGGCAGGCTGGCAGCGAATCCCCACTGGATGTAATGACTTTGGATGACATAAGTGGAGGGACAGGGAAGGACTGATAGAAGGAGAGAGACTTAGCCGGGCCAGGTGTGGAGGTCTGAGCTGCCAGGGATGGCGATAATTAGCTTAGGAGGGAGGGGAAGGGCCCAGCTAAGGCTGGCTGCTGGTAGGAGAGCTGGCATCTGGTTGGGAGCTTATCTCTCAGGACAAGAACACCCCGGACTTCCTCCAGGACACAGGAACTCTCCCGGGACGTCTCCGAGGATGGCTGGAGATTGGAGTTATGTGAGATTCAAGCCTCGGCTTTCTCTAAGGGCCAAGAAAAGAAACTTAATGTTTATCCCAGGCTGCTGCTGCTAGGAGATGCTCTCTCCCTTCTCCTGGAGATGGGGATGTGGGCCAGGAGGGGAAGGAGCACTGTACTCGTCCTGTCCTAATCCTAGTGCTGCCTCAGAGAACTGAGGCACAGAGAAGGGCAACAACTTGGTTAAGGTCACACAGCAAGTGGACCCACAGGTAAAATGCATCCTCTTGAGTGGTCTCATTTCACAATCACAGAGTCGTGGCAGGTAGGGAGGCCAGAGCTTATTCTTTCCATGTTATAGATGAGAAAGTGGACCTGGAGAAGGGATACACAAGCCCAGGTTAAAGAATGAATCAGCGTTGGAGCAGTGAGCTCAAGATCAAGACCCTCGCCCTGCCTTTGTCTGGGTTGTGGGCTGTCCTCTCACACCCACAGTGGGGTGAGGAGCCAGGCTGGGGCTTTGTTCCAGGATAGCTTGTAGTCAAGTTTGGGAGCCTGGAGCCTGGTGATGGGATGGACAGGGGCCTTACTCTCGGGGCTCAGGAAGGGGCACCTCAGCTTGTGGCGGCTGGCTTGGCGAGGTCCTGGACCCCCAGCCTGCTCTGGAAACGGAGGGGCCAGGGGCTGCCAGGCTAGTTGGCAGCGTGGCGGCCACAGTCCGGGAATGGAGAGAAGGTGGCATTTGGGAAGCGGTGTTGGGTGGCGCTCCAGCAGCCTGGACCTGCTCCTGGCAGTGCCCTCCTTGATCCCAGCTGCTCTGGGCCTGTCCTGCCACTACACAGGGTCCACCCTGGCGGCTGACTCCAAGCCCGGATGCTGCCGAGAGAAGCCGCCTCTTCTCTACCCTTAGCCACATGCAGATGGGAACCAATCCAACGAAGCACTCTGTGGGCCAGGGAGCCCAGGAGCCCTGAGCTTCCAGCCCGTCTGCGCCCTTCACTCCCCGTTCTAGCTGCCTATCTGATCTGTCTGGCCCGGATGCAGAGGCTATAAGGCCAGGTGAGGGCGGTCAACTCCAATTTTAAGAGGGTCCTGGACCTCTAAGCAAAGGGGGGGAGGCATGGGGTGTGTGCAGGGACTAATATTTACTCAGCATCTATCTGTGCCATAGACTTAATTAATCCTCAGAAAAACTCTGCAAAGTAATTATCATTGTTCCCATTATACAGACCAGGAATCTGAGGCTCAGAGACAATAATTCACCTGGGCAACATTATAGAGTTTCTAGGTGGTGGAACCAGGTCTCAAATGCAGCCGCGAAGCACATCACTCTTTCTCCACTCCCCTACCCCTCAGTGGTGGGAGGTACGGAGGTAGAGACAAATGACCCCCGAAACATGACACATGCAATTACAGAAGTGTGAGGAAGGTGCCCTGGGAACTCAGGGGAAGGGGTTGAAAATTCAGATAGGAGACACCAGGGAAGTTTTCGCAGAGGGGAGGCATTTGGAGCCGGGCTTCGGTGAATGAGCAGGGGGTTCTGTAGGTGGAAGAAAGAGCCAGAAGGGCTTCTCTGGCAGAGGGGGCAGCCGGAACAAAGGCTTGAGTATCTGTCTAGAAAGTTTGGGCTAGATTCTGTAGGTTTTATCCCTCGTGGATGTGACTATTTGATTATCTCCTACCAGTTTGTAAGCTCCACGAGGGCAGAAGGGACATCTGTTATTTGCATTTTCTCCATTATCACCCTAAATCTTAGCACACTGAGGGCATACAACAGATGCTCAAGAAGTATTTGTCGGTCGAATGAGCAGTGCCTGTTTTAGCTCGGCACCTCAGGACCCCTTGCTTTGCCCCTCCCTTCATGGGTCTCCAGCACACCCTGAACTTTCCACCTTTGAACTTGCCTCCTCTGTAAGGGATTTCTCCGCTGGCCCTCAGACAGCTGGAGCATCCTTTCCGAGGAAGCCCTGAGGCTGAGTCCCACCTGCCAGGCCAGGCTCCTGAACTATAGGAGGTGGAGGTCCCCTGCAGCCCTGGCCTCCGTTCTCACTCCCTCCTCGGCCAGCCCATGCCTGCAAGGCCCAGGGCAAGGGTGCAAAGGAGGCCCACATACCACACGTTTAAATACCGACACGTCATTGATTCAGCTATTAGACTGGCAAATAAAATATGTTTTAGCCCCCTCCCCAGGCAAATACACCTTCATAATGACAAAACTGAAAAGGATATATAGAGCTATGGTGGGAAATCCCAAAGAGTTTATTTATTACCGTGCATGTATGTCCTGGTGTCCCATTGGTGGGGGCCGACGTCTGGATGAGAAATAAAGACACATAACAGAAGCCAGATGCAAAAGCGATAATGCGTGATTCTGATGATGTGAAGTTCAAGAACAGGCCAAATGAACCTATGATGATAGAAATCAGAAAATCATTTGCCCCTGGGATTGAAAGGATTGTGAAGGACCTGATGGGCTGATGAAGTTGTTTTATGTCTAGATTAGGGGGCTCGTAGTACGGGTGTTTACACTGATCCAAACTCATCCAACTGTATTCTTAAAATGAGGGCATTTCACTGTATGTAAATTATACCTCAAATACAACCATGAAAGACTTGATAACATCAGAACCATGAGAAAATTAGAACAAATCAGTGTTAAAATCACGTAAAAAAAGATGTGCCTCATGCTTAAATTATCACGTTTACTCCCTAAAATTTATCTTTTTTGCCATTATGTCAGCAAAATCACCAGTTTTGTTGTTATAATCAGGAATTTCATATAATTTGTGTTCTCTTGACAGTAATGATCTCAAGCAGCCCTATCTGATAGAAATACGTGAGCCACAAATGTGAGTCACATATAGAATCTAGTCCACATTTTAAAATGCAAAAATAAGCAGGTGAAATTAATTTTAATTATATATTTATTCAATCCAAGATGTCCAAACTGTTATTTAAACAGGTAAACAATATAAAACGTTATTAATGACATACTTTATGTTCCTTTTTTTCATATAAGCTCTCCAGAATTTAGTGTGCCTTTTACACTTACAGCACATTTCTATTCAAACTGGCCACATTTCAAGTGCTCAATTGTCATATGTAGAGAATGGATACTCTACTGGACAGCTCGGCTAAAGAACTAAAAAATAAAATGCAATTTTATTCAAAGCGTACAAAATTCGAAAATATTTTCATTAAGCATTTAAGTTCAAATGATAGTAAAATATTTAAAAACTAACCCTTTTTCATATGTTTCATCAAAGTATTCAAAATGATCTATTAAAATTAAAAGGTGCAATTCCCATTGTAATTAATGAATATAAAAATTAGTAAAAATTATTTAACTAACCTGAAATTTTAAAAATATTTTGAAAAGTTATTTAAGTATTATTAAATATTTTTATTTAAAAAAATTGTTCACAACCCTAGTGTTAAAAGTACAATTTTTTGTTAATGTAATGAATCAGTGTCATGCTTTTTACATCTAGACCTACATTTATACCATATGATTAATATGAATTGTTGAATGTAGCAAAATGTTCCTTAGCTGCTCTGTCAACCAGAGCAAACACTACAAATAATAACTTGAGAATTGTGAGTACTTCCAGAACCATTAATTGGAACAGTCAGACAGCTAGAAATGGACACTTGGCATTGCTTGGAAATGATACTTTGTTTTTCAAGAATTTTTTGCATTCATGCTATCTGAGAGCAAGGATTTGAAAAGCTAATTAACTCATCTTACCCAAGTGCTTCTGCGGCTCCTATGTGCCCCGTGTTCTCCATTCCATCCAGTGGAGCCGTTTGGCGGCAGCAGCAGGTCCCAGAAACGTTCTCGGCATTCTGACTCTGTTGTCTTTTTATTCAGCAAACCCAGAGCAAAAGATGTGGAGACCCATTTCCCTGGAGCCTGAACAGCATTAATCGTGAGAGCAGGGGTTTAGGATTAGGGGCTATACGTGCCAGCGCTGAACATAACAATCCTGGGTGACAAGAGGTGCCCACATGTTCTTTAAGGGGTGTTTGTGTGTGTGTGTGTGTGTGTGTGTGTGTGTGATACTTGAGTTCCAGCAGACAGCTGCCTGGTTTTGTAAATAAAGCTGTATTGCTGCACAGCTGTGCCCACTTGTTCAGGTATTGTCTATGGCTGCTCTTGGGCTAAAAGATCAGAGTTGTTTTAACAGAGATCAGACCATACAGCCTGAAAGCCTGAAATATTTGCTACCTGCTGCTTTAAGACATTTGCCAACCGAGGGCAGGATCTTGCCTGGGTCTGAGTGGTTCCCCTCCTTGGGGCCTGTTGAACTGAGACCTTGGGTGCCATGGGGATTCCATCTAGACTTCTGCTGCAGTTGCAAGCCCCTCAAAGGAGGAGATCTAGGGGGGTAGGAAGGTCCCCCAAAGCAGGTCCTCTAAGTTAAATTCTGAGGGCTTCAGTTGTTTTTGTAGTGAGTTTGCTGTTCCCATAGTGTTTGGGATAATATTCTCTCACCAGTGAGTCCGGAGTAAGCAAGTGGTTGGGACAGACTGAGAGAATGGTCCTCTTCCCTTCCTCCCTTCTCTAGGCCCTCCTCATACTTTGTAAGAATAGCCATGAGGGAATTTCCCACAATCCTCTCAAGGAGCAGAGCTGGCCCTAAGCTCTGTCTTCTGGCCCCGGTGTCCTGGACAGAGGTGGTAACTGCCAAGCCATCTTGGGGAGCTGGGGACCTTGTCTGCCTGGGCGAGCCTGAGTGTATGCCAGTGTGGCCGGAGATGGAGGGTAAGTAGATAAAGGACAGAGTGTGGGCATGGCGGTGTCCACCCCTATTGCCTCACTGGTCCAGGCACAGGTCGGAGTTGCACAGATGAATGCAAACGGTCCATGCCCTCAAGTAGCTCACCCCCACGCCCGGGAGAGGCAGAGAGGCTGGCAGCTGTGGAGCCCTCACTCTGAGGAACAAGTGTATGATGCCGCGAGCAAGCACTCACTCTGATGGTTCCAAGCAGGGCACCATAATGCAGCTCGGAGGGATCGGGCCGCTTCAGCAAAGAGGTGACAAATTGAGCTACTTGTTGAACGGAAGTGTGAACAGATGAGAACGAGAGCCTAATGCTGGGGCCGCGAACTTTAAAAATGTGGGAAGGGATTGCTTCTGAAGTTTTAAATGGAATTCATTTAAAATGTCCCTTGGCTGAAAGGGGGACAGGAGGAGAGGGCTGGAGGGAGATGATTGCTGAGAACAGGAGTCAAGGCCAAGGAGACGGAGCCTCCTGTCCAGGCTCTCACCCAGCATCCCTGCCCCCAGCTGCTGGCCCGGGAACTCCTCGCTGCTGACGAGAGAAGGATGAGCTGTCGCAGCTTGAGGACAAATCTCTTTTAATTTTGTTCTTCGGAGGAGGGGGTGGGCCAGCGTTGGAGCGAGAGATTGGCTCCGTGAGTAATGGTCCTGCCGGCTCCACTAACACCCCAGGTGAGGGATGAGGGAGAAACGCTCCCTCCCCTAACCTTCCCTGGGGCTTGCAGCCAGGGGACAGGGGCTGCTTTGCCTGGGCGCACGGAAGCGGTGCACCTCAAAGGACTGAAGCTGGGGTCCTTAGGAACCATCTTACAAGGGCTTCTGAAGTAGTCTCCTTGGAGTTTTAAGGGGGAGTCCATGGGAGGGTCCTTAGGGGTTCACCACCCCCACTGAGTAGTGTGTGAAATTTTGTATAAGTAGAAAAGCGGTGGGGGGAGGGTGCGTGACTTTCATCAGCTTCTCTAAAGTGTCCACACCCCAGACCCGACCCCGAGCTAAGATCTCCTGGATTCTTCCCTCTTGCTTAACAGATGGGGAGGGGAGGGACTCGTCCAATGCCACATGGCAGATCTGTGGATCCTGGGGGATCGGCTGGGCTGTCACCTCCCTACTGTCTCTGTGGTCCAAGGCCCGGCTAAGAGGGGCACTGAATGAGAGAACCCAGGTCTCCCGGTCCTCCCTTGCACGCTCTTTCTCCTGGTGAAAGTCTGGGAGATAAGAGATGGGGGCAAGACCAGGAGGTTTAAGCAAAGTCTTGTGTATGTAGCTGCGTGGATGAGCTGCCCTCCCCGCTTTCCCAGGCGATCCTCGCGGTGGGAAGGGGGCGCAGACACTCAAGGAGGCAGATCAGAAGCATCTGCAAAGAGCACAGATGGTAATAACATAGTAAAGTTAAAAAAAAAAAAAAAAAAAAAGAAGCATCTGCAAGGACCTCTCACCTGGGGCAGCCTAAGCCTTAACTCTGCAACACCCCCTCCGCCTGCCACAAAGGACAGCTACATAGGGCAGGGAGAGGGGAGGAGGGCAGCATCCCTGAGGGGCAGATCAGATACAGATTAGAGGTGATTCTGAAGCCAAAGGCTGCAGTGGGGAGAGCTGGGCAGAGAGGCTGGGTAGGAGGGTGTCGTAGTGGTCCTGGTAGAAACGAGGGAGTGGGAAAATAGAAAGAGCACTGGAGTTGGCCCTGTCCCTGCTGGTGACAAAGGAGCCAGCAGGGCCTCCCGATGGGGCTGAGAACTTTAAAAATGTAGAAAGGTATTGCTTCTGAAGGTTCAGAATCAATCTAGCCCCAGTCTCTGCTTTGACTTCGTGTCACCGTGGGCAAGACTTGTGTTTGTGTTGGTCTCAGTTTTCCCATCTATTAAATGGAATAGAACATTTGGAACCCATCTGTTAAATGAAATTATAGTTGCAGCCCGTCTTAGCAAGTGAGGCCTGGAGACAGGAGATTGGGCACGAAAGCACTTTGGTGCTGAGAACAGATGTAGGGATAGTTGACAAGGACTTGAGAAAAGGTGGTACAGGAAGAAATGATGGGGTGTGGGGAGAGGAGGAAGGGATGGGGCGGGCCAGGAGAAGGAAGAGTCAGCCCCACTCGACGTGTCTAGGTGTTTTCCTGGAAGCACAATATACTTGACAAGAGCATTTGATAGAACCTGCCAAGGGGTGGCCTCTGACCTGGGAGGGAAATGGTGAACTTTGGTTTTACGAGTGTTCTAGCTGAGTCCTTGATTACCCTGGAATGCAGGTAACTCACTACAGGGAAAGCTGGGAGGATTAAGGCTCAGAAATGATATGGCTGTGCGTGGCAGAGGTAGATACAAGTTATTTGGTGACCTAAAGCCTACCTAAGATAACCACTGAGCGCCGAGAGAGAAAGCTGGGAGGACCTGGGAAGCCTCCCCGGAGTAGGTGACTTGTGAGCTGGTCACGGGTAGGATCCCGAGAGTAACACGAGGAGAGGAACAGCCCAACACGGGAAGGCAGGGCTTCAGGAACGTGGGGGACCCCAGCCATTTTCCCTTGGATTATGAAATGGAATCATGGTCCATCTCACTTTCTAACTTTTGGTTCTGGAAGGTGTGTGTGACTCCACCAAGGGTCCCACCCCGTAGGGCCACACTCAGGAGGCCTCCCAGCCTTGGACACCCAAGGAAATGAATCCTGGCACTTCCTCCCGGCCTCCCAGCCCCCGCGGGAGGCCTGCTGAGCTAAGCTGGGCTCCAGGCTGCTCTCCGTGAGGCTCGCCTGTTTACCACTTCGCTGCAGAACAGTTGGATGACACAGAGGCCTCATTTTTCTCCCCTCGCTGCAGGAAAATGAATCTCACCAAGTGTTGCTGACACCATCCTACCAGGTTCCGCATCCATCGTGGACCGGGGCTGCTGACAGAGCACAGGCCCATCCCTCAGCCCGGCTCCGAGCCCAGGGTAGAGAGTGGAGACGAGACGAACGTTTCTCATCCTTCTTTCCTCCGTGCCTCACCTCCTCTCCCCCCAGATCCAACCGCTCCGCCGAGCGGCCCCTGCAACACCCCCGGCCTAGGTCTTAACGGCACTTGGAAGCAGATGCTCCCTGACAGAGAGAAGATGGGGTTGTGATCAGGGGAGAGGTGGCGAGAAGGCATTGGATTTAGACCTGATAACTGACACAGTCTGAAAGCGTGATGAGGGGCAGTCATTTCACCGAAATACCCGAAGGTCAAGTCTGCCTGGGAGTGAGGCGGCTCGGAAGATGGGACGGTGGTCAGGAGAACTGGATTCGAACGCCACCTCCTTTATCAATGTACTCTAGGAATCCGGGCGAATCATTCCATTGCTCTGGGTCTTGTTTTCTTCCAAAATTGGAATGGATTCCTTCCAGTGCTGGTAGTGGGTCATGTGCTGGGAATTTAAAGACATGCTGGTCATATTCCAACATCTGTTGAGCACTTACTATGTGCCTTAAGACTGTGTGGAAAAGATCATCGATCTTCACGTGAACCTTGGGAAGAGGCCCGCTTCAGCCCCATTTTACAGATTGAGTAACTGAGATACTGATTTGAAGCGACTTGCAAGAAGTAAATGGCCGAACCAAGATTCAGACCCACCCTGTTAATTCCAAAGTCCTTTCTTCTTACTAAATGATATGACTATCCCAGGGCAAAGAGGCTCTTGGGGGTCTGGACCTTAGGGAATCTAGAGGAATAAATAATTGAAAGGAGGGATTTGAGAACCTCAAGAGAGCTGTTTGGGAAAGCATTTCCATTCCTGGCCTCCGTTGACACCTGGCATAGCTCCATCGCTTATCGGGCCCCAGTCCTTCCTCATCCCTCTGCATCATAGCTGTCTTTCCAAAACCCAGTGTTCCTGGACCACTCTGTAGGAGTCTCCAGTGATGCACGTTGACCTTGGGATACAGTCCAAAGTCTTATAGGCCATGTCTGCCTTCCCAGTTTGCTCACGAGCTCAGGGGGAGAACGCTGGTGAATTTCCAAAATCCCCAGGACCTTCTCTTGCTTCTGAGTCTTTGCTAGAGTCTGAGTTGTCTCCCTTACCAGCACAAGTCCTCCTTATGTTGTTTCCAGAAGAAAGTTTTGACCTTCCTAATACCTTTTCTATCTACTTGGCCAATTGGACTTTGTTCCTTCCCATTCTTCCGTCCTACCCCCCCGGGGAAACAATCCAGGTGAGACAGTAGAACCTCTTTTCACAGGGGACTGAGTCACAGGTAGGGGTGAGCCTGAACAGTTGAAGGTAGGGTTCTTCCAATCTGGTCTTTGAAGATAGCGCCTGTCATGCCTGCCTAGTGGCTGTGGGTTTGGGTGGGCCAGGAAATGCGGGAGTTGCCCACTGTGTAGGTTGGGGACCAGCTGGGGCTGCCTTCCAGCCTCCGTGGGTCCCCAGGGGAGAAGAATCAAAGTTGTTGCCCTTTCCTCCCCTTCTAGCAGACGGCCCCAGAGTTTAGAGCATCCCAAAGAGAATCACGTGCCAATTCATTTCCATTTAATCTGGGAATCCTTTGTGGGCCAGTTGGGGCTGGAGATTTGGTCCCATTTTATTTTGGTTGTGACTCTACTCCGTGTTGAGATGAGTGGCTTCATTGACTGTAGAAATGCCCCCTTTAGGTGTGACCTGGGGAGAGGTTTCTGCTGGGACCCTACAGGGTGAAGGAGGGGTGCGTAGGGCCTGGAGTGAGGACTTAAACTCTTCCCCATACCTGCCTCAAGTTCATGTACCATTTCAACAGGTCGTGGACTCCCTGAGCCCATCCACAAACCCCCAGCTAACAAGCCCGCTCTCAGGCTTGAATTCAGACCCCAGACCTGGTCCACCTCCCTTGAGCCACGCCCTCCCTTCTCAGCGCCCCTTCTCCCCTGTGAGTTCCGCACCCTGCTCACTCCACCCTTGCTGGGATCCTGGCTCCTTGTTGTTGCCGGTGGGCCCTCCGTACCTGGGAGTACCCTCAGCTGCCTCCTACACCCAGGGCCACCCCAGGGTCAAGCTGCCCCTGGATGAAGCTGGGATGCTGGATTGGAGGCTGGGAGGACCTCCGGAGCTTGTTACATTGGGTTACATTTCCACACTGGGAAGGAGACTCTCCTGGTGGTGGACCCTGGCCTGAGACAGAGCCTCATTAGACCACCTTGCTCCCTCTATCTGGGTGTCACGTGCAAAAATGTATTTAATCCTCACGAGAACCCTCTCAAGTACGTGCTGTTGAACCCCCATTTCATAGGCAGGGAACTGAATCGGGGTGGAGTCAGTTCCACTGCCTTCCATGCTAGGCCAGCTTGGCTAGGGTGACCCCCAGGTCACCCGCGGTGCCCTTTCCTCCCAGCCAGCCTCAGCAGGGCTCTCTCCATCCACAGGTGTTTTAATAATCTCTCCAGGATCTCTGTCCCTTTCCTCCCAGAAATCTTCTTGGCTTCCATGCAGAGAATGTCAGCCCAGGAGCCAGGGCACACCCTCTGAATGAGGGCTTCTGGTTCTACCTCACCAGGCACTGGGCCCAGAATAAATCATTTCATTAGAGTTAATAACATAGTCCCTTTAACTGCAAAGTGTTTCCAAATAGAAGGCCCTCTAGTCTGCTTTAATGAACAGATAAGAATCTTTGTAATTAACTCAGTGATGGCTTGCAGGTAAATGGGTATTCTTCAGAGTGCTGTGAGACTATTTAGTTATTGTTTTAAGTATGGGGTACATGTGCTCCTGACCCCTCCTTCCAACAAGCTTCTATACAAACCACCACCCCTGAAGGTTACTTACAGGATGGGCAGCTGCCCCTGTCTGCAGACACCCCATGGGTACACTAGATCCCAGAGTGCCATCTGACTTTATTCCAACCTCTCTCTGTTGAGTCCACCCATCCTTCACTCACAGCTCTGGACCTGGCCCCCAGCCCTGTGACCTCTGCCTTCCCTCCTGGCAGGGTGGAGGGGCTGTGAGGGCTCTGCCCTATCATGCGATGCAAGCACTAGCTGCCTCTGGTTATTACTGCACTGGAGCTGTTGGCTCCAACTGGCAGTGTACATGCATATGTGTATATGTGTGCATGTCTGGAGTGTGTGTGTGTGTGTGTGTGTGTGTGTGTGTGTGTGTTTGTGAGGGGCATGTCCCTGCTTGTGCACACCTGTGAGGTTGGCAGGCGTGTGAATGAGTAGGGATGCTCGGAGAGAGTGCATTTGTGATGCGCGCTCTGTGTGCGTGTAGGGAGTGTGTGCACACGTGCTCTATGTGCCCCGCCCACAAGAGCCCAGCTCCTCATCTTCTAACAAAGGCAGCACTTTAATTGCTGGATGCATCTGGTGCTTTGTTGTGTCTGTTTCTGAAGCAAGGTTTGCTGGGGCGGAGGGTCACCCCGTGGCTCTGGCATCACTGGAGATTTCCTCGAGATGTTGCAGCTGCTGGAGTGTTCTTTCCTGGCCTTCTTTTCCTCTCTTCCCTCCCTGGGGGATGTGGTCCTTGCCCAGTGGGCTAGCCACAGTCCAGCTCCCCTCCCATGGGCCCGCCCCTTCCCTTGATAGAGAGCCATCTCTCAGGGGATCTGGAATCTGGAACGGAGCCCGGAGGGGGCGGGGAACAGATTGTGGAAGAAGGACCCCGTGGGCAAGTGTGTGTGAGGGAGGAGGCCTTGGAACAGCACCCCAGCTTCTGTCAATGCTGATGAATTGCATCCCGTCAGGGGAGGGGTGGGCTTCACTCTCTGTGCCCCTTGGAGGGGCGGACTGTGTGCGTCGAGGTGGCTGTAGGGTGTACATGATAAGAAGGGGCAGAGCAGGGGGAGGCACTCAGGACCCTTCACTTGCTGCCTCCCACCAACGGCATATCCCTCCAGCCTCCCTCCTCCCTGACATGCCTGGGGTGGGGGTCTGCAGGTGGAGTCCATTTCAGGGCCAGGGCTGGGCTGCTGGCTTCGGTATAGAGTAGGAGCACAGGTCCACTCCCAGGACACTGCTCATTTTTCCTTTGCGACTGTCCTAACCGGCAGGACCCCTCCGGATGGGAGAAGCTACAGGAAGCAGCCCCAGAGCCCCTGCCCCAGTACAAGTCACAGGAGGCCTGTTGGGAGCTTTTGCAATGGAGGAGAAAGAAAGTCATTCTAGAACTGCAGAAGGTCGGGAGGGAAAGGGCACCTCCAGCCCTTCTGTGAAGCCCAAAGAGGGCTGGGGGGCTGCCTGAGGTCACACAGGAAGATGGCAGCAGAACTGGGGCTCAAAGCCCTTCTGACCTTGTTTTTCTTGGGAGCCCCATAGTGGCCTGCCCCATGGGACTGGGAACTCCGCCAGGGGCCGAGGCCCCATCTGTGCCCCGGGGAAGTCCTGGCAGGCACTTTGAGTTCTGTGTTTGAATCCACTTGATAGATGGGCTCACGGTTGGGTTCTGGATGGG
Organism: Physeter macrocephalus; assembly: GCF_002837175.3. Taxonomy (NCBI): domain Eukaryota; kingdom Metazoa; phylum Chordata; class Mammalia; order Artiodactyla; family Physeteridae; genus Physeter; species Physeter macrocephalus. Next base: position 98,454,270 of record NC_041227.1, on the reverse strand, counting down.
GGCACAGAGGGTCAGTCTGGGGAGGGTCCTCAGATAGCATCTAGTCCAGACCCCTCTTCTCACAGAGGAGGGCCAGAGACTCGTGCAAGGTCACACTGCAGCTGCGGGGGAGCCAGGGGACTGGAAGCCAAGCAGCTCTCTCCTAAGCAGCCCAAGGCTTCTCCAGGGTCACCTGAGGGAGGGTCCCTTCTCCCCCTCCCCACGCCCACTCCTCTTAGCCAGGCCCCTGTGGGGCTCCATCCCCCAGCCACTGGGGTAAATCCATCCCACCTCCTTACCCTCAACTGTTTGTTTCTGAATTCCTGGCCATCTGGTAGACCCTTCTTAATGCCTCCCCTTAACCCACCTACAGCCCTGGTCCAGGCTGCCTTTCTGGATTAACTTCCCAGCTTCCACATTTACATTACTTCTGCTCTGTGGGCTAAGTGCATACCTAGGTTACTTTGCACTTATTAGCACCTGTTCTTATGTTTCACTGAATGCATGGTGGCATTTCTTCGGGTGTGTCAGTCTCCCCCCTCAGACTGGAAGCTGCTATAGGACAGGGCCCAGTCCTCTTCCATCAGACTGGGTGCTCCCATGGAACAGAATCTGGGCCTCTTCCATCAGATTGAGAGCTCCCTGTGGGCAGAGGATCCACAAACTGAACTTTCAAGCTCTGTCTTAGCCCTGCGACTCGCTGCTTCTCTGGCAGACACAGGGATGGTTACCATTCCCATCCCCCCATGCTCCTTCCCTATGGACCACCCCCCCTACAATCTGGCGAAGTCCAAACTCACAGGAGCAGCTGCCAATGGCAGCATCAAGTAGAGGATGGCAGAGCTGGCAAAGCTTGGAGAACCGCTGAGGACCGTTGAAACGGTTACCCGCCTCCTGCCCATAGCATCTCTAAGAGGGTGGAGGATGGAAGGTGTAAACTAGCAGGGCTGGGCAGTGCCTTGAGCTTCACACCTGCAGACCTGAAAACCATTAAGACTGAAGGCACTGAGGGGGCCATCTGGCCCTGGATTCTAGTTGAGGGTCCTGGCTTGTTCTAGACATGGGCAGTGCCAGGCTCATGGCCACACAACTAGTCAATGGCAGAGAGAGAACCCCCACCAAGGCCCTGGACTCCCCGCCCAGTGCACTTGACACTGTCAGAATCATTCTCTGAACTCCCGGTCCCCACGGAGGAGGGCAGTGTGGGGTAGAGGGAAGACAGGAGACTTGAGCCAATGTCACCTGGGTATGAATCCTGGCGCTGCTATTTGTTTGCTGTGTGACATGAGACAAGTTACATAACTTCTGAGCCTCAGTTTTGTCATCTGTAAAATGGATATAATGATAGCACCTACCTTACTTGGTTATTGTGAAGACTCAACAGAATGATGGGTATAAAATGGTTAGCATGGAGTGAGCTCTCAGGAGATGTTAGTGATGGCTATTTAATCCTCCTGCTTCCCCTGTGCTTGGCACTCCGACTGATCTACGATAAGGATTTAATGAACACTCACTGTGCTACCGTGGCCGGGGTGGGGGCCTAAGGGATGGCCTCAGCTTCCCAGTTTCTCTTGCTTACTCTCCAGAGGCTGAAGGGACAGCCAGTATCCCAAGGGAAACGGCAGGTGCAACTCACACCCACTTCCCTGTCTGTGCTGCCCGCTCTCTTAACAAGCCCAGCTCAACACCTTGCTCAGGAAAGCCCTGCTGGTACTCTGCTCCAAAGGTGACCAAGAGAGGGTTGGACGGTTGTCTGTTGTGACAGTCGGCTGGGGGTGGAGCTTCTAGTAGGGGAGGGAGTGTGTTCCCTCTAAAAATGGGAGAGAGGCCATAGCGCTCACTGTGTTCCATCTGTCCCCCAACACTGTCCATGGTCTATACCTTAAATGGGGGTCCCACAGCCTTGCCCCCATCACTTGAGCACATCAAATCCTTAGAGGCCCCTCTCTATGCCCCTCACACCTTCCAATCTCTCCAACATCATTTCCCTTCAGTTGCTAACATCATCAGTTGCTTCAGGATGTAGCAGAAAGAGGGTAGGTTTGTAGCTGCCTGGAGGTTACTTCTAAACTGGAGACCCTGGGCAAATTACCGTCACTTTCTGTCTCCTCATCTATAAAATAGGAGTTAGTAGTTCCTATCGCCCTGGACTTTTGTGCAGTACAGGTGCTAAAACAGCACAGCCCCTTCAGAGGGGTCAGTGAATACTGTCTAGTAGCGGTGACTTCCATGTTTATACAAGTGAAGAAATGAGGGCCCAGAGCTGGTTTTGTGTCGGCTGAAGGTCACACAGCAAATGCACCGTCAGACCCCAGGAGTCCCTGCCAACCTGTCTTAGGAAGTTTTATCCCTTTAAATGAGAGTTTCCTTTCCTGGCCCATATACTGTATTTCCCATGTTCTCAGCTTGACTCCAAGTCTCTCCCTTTCTCCCTGAAGCCTTCTCTTAAGGGGGGCACAGTGCCTGGCACATAGTAGGTGCTTGTCAATATTTGTTGAAGACAGGTTTGTAGGCACGTCCTGGGTGGTGTGGGGGTGAAGCGGGGAGCCGAGCTGAGCACTGACTTCGGGCAGGGGACAGGCTCAAGGTGGCTTCTCCACACCCCGGCTCTGCCTTCGCCTGCCCCCGCTGTCAGAGAAATCTCATTTTGCCAGCAAGCTGATTCATGGGCCTGGTTCCCTGGAGCTCCCTGAGCAGCTCTCTGTCAATAACTATTCTTTACAAGGTCCCTCGATTCGTTTTTGGGGTCAAAGACAAATTTTTAAAGAGGAGTTCAGCGCGAGGGCCATTCCAGGGGCTGTTAACTTAATGTCCCGCCTCGCTGCCTCCAAGCTTCCTGCCTCTCGAACCACATGAGGGTCAGGTCTCGCCATTTCTAGCAATTGCTTCTGAGTTCTTGCCTTTGGACAGGGGGTGAGGAATGAAGAGAAAGGGACACAAATTACAAGCCAGGGTGGCAGGCAGGGCTCTGGCCCTGCCGCTAGGTTCGCTGTGTGACTATCAACCAACCGCTCCCCCTCTCGGGGTCCTCGTTTCCCCGTTTGTGAAAGCATGGATGCTGACAACCACCATTAGGATGGCTTTTGTGGTCTTCCCTGGAGCAGCGTGTTCTCTGAGGTTCGTTTGGGAAGGAGATCTTGGTGTCAGCAGCATCTGATGTCCTCCCCTCATTCCCGCGTGGGATAACGCAGTTGGCAAATCCTGCAGTGGATGCTACTGTGTCCACCAGCTCTCTGTTGCCACTGCCCTTCTGCTGCAGCATCCTCCTAACTGGTCCCCTTTGGCTCCTCGCACCCTTCTTTCCTTCACTCAGCAAGAGGGAAATGATCCGAACCTCAAGTCAAGCCTGATTCCCCAAGCCATTTTGAACCCACCATCTTCCCTCTGGCCTCCAGTCTTCGGCGTATACATTTTGTGTGTTTCTCCATCATCAGGGACCCAAAGCCCAGGCACGGGGAAAGCATGTGCAGAGACAAGGCAGCAAAAGAAAGCCCCGTGGTGTCAAGTATGTAGCTTCTGGGCCTCCGCACCCACTATTCTTCCTTCCGGGAATGTCCTTGGCCTTGTCCTCAGCAAACTCAGTTTGAGTAGGTCTCCCCCTCCCTTCTTTGCGCCCCACCAACCCAGGGCAAAGCTCTATCATCAGTCATCCCAGGCGACCACGGCCAGCCGCTATGTCCATCTTCCCCGCGGGGTTGGGGCTCCTTGGCGACAAGCCCACGGTTTTGCCTCCTCTTTTCCTGGCAGGAGCTGGCACGTAGTAGGAGCTTAATGCATTGAATAAATGAATTGGATCCACCGTCCAGCTTTCATACCAGCACCCCTCCTGTGCACACACACCCAAGCTGGGATGTTCATCCTTCCTTGACGCACACCTATGTCCTCCTCATCTCTCTCTGGAACACGGCGCAGATAAGTGGTGAGGTGGCAGAGAATGGAAAATCCTCAAGTGAGGGATAACAGGGAAGCCATTGACAGTTTGCATCTGAACTTGAGTTAGCGAATATTTGTTGAGCACTTGCCAATTCTGGGCACCACGGGTGATGAAAAGTGACTGAGGGCCCCCCTGCCCACCCCCTAGGACCCTCTAGGAGGGCACCGTCAGGGCACATTTGAACAGCAGGTACCTGATGTCCTGGACACTCCAGGAGAGCCCTCACGCTCTGCCCTGCATGGCTTTCCAGCAGCTCCCGGCTTCCTTGCCACTGAGCTGCACTTATTCTCTGCTGCCAACACATCTTGGGCAGAGCTGGCCAATCTCGTCTTTCTTTCAGGCCCACATCTTACCTGAACATTAACACCTGGAAGCAACAGACTTCGTTTATTGAGCATCTCTGTGTGCCAAGGTCTGTGCCGGGAACTTTGTCTGCTTCTGGGCACGGCGCACGGCGCTTTACAGACACGATCTCATCTAATCCTCACGACAGCCCCGGGGCTGCCCTGATCGGTTGAGCAGAGGATCGTGACAGGCAGGCTTCCTTCTGTGGCGGGGGCAACAGCTATTTGGGGCAGGTGCCAACACAGCACTAGTCCTGCCCCTGGTCCCTTCTGGGGCAGATGCTGGTGGCTGTAGCCACCTGTCCAGGGCACTGGAGGCTGGCCAGGCAGCCTTGGCCGGCCTCTTCCTCCCCCCAGGTCTCCTGTGGTCCCTGGGGCTGCTGCCTGTGCTGGGGAGAGGTCTCCCAGGGCCATGGGAGGCCGTGAGGGGCGAGGGGCCAGCCCATGGCCCACCGAGCAGGGAGGAGCCCCCCAACAGCCATTGCTCTTTCCTGCCTGGCTTTCTGACTTGGAGACCCCCAGACTGTCTCCATCAATCCCTGGAGAAGAGAGGCCTCCCTGGGAGGTGGTGATGGTGACAAGGAGGGATGCCCTCTGAGAGGTGGACTGAGGCAGAGGAGGAAACTGGAGTGAGCTCAGGTGTGCACACAACCCTCTCGCCTCTCTCCTTCTTTTTCTGTACCCTCCTACCCTTCTCCTAGAGGAGGCATCTCTTTATAAGGGCACATTTCTGGGTCAGCGAGTCCTCTATCCCCAGAGGTGAGCATTCCCCCAGCACCATAGGGCTTGAAGGGACCTGGATGTTGGAGGAGGAGGAGCAGGGCCGCAGGTGGCTCAGCCGTGTTTCCATCTCATGTCATTTAGCGTGACCTCCGTGTGTGTGTGTGTGTGTGTGTGTGTGTGTGTGTGTGTGTGTGCACGCGCCTGCACGCAAGGAAGAGACACAGAGCCAGCCACCATGTACTGCCTGTTCTCCGGGAGCTGCTGCCCGTCCCCCCCAAAGTCTGGTCGCCTCCATTTACTTAAGAAAAATCCGACACAGTGGTGGGTAGAACCCAAGAGAGGGGTGGCTGTGGGATGGGGTAGGGGAGCCGCGGGCTCCCTTCTGCCTTGCTCGTCCCAGGGTCCTTCCCAGCACTGCCTGGTGCCCTCTCCCCCTCCCACCGGATTCCGCCTGGCAGGGGGGTGAGTGGCTGCCCCTGCAGAGAGGAAGGAGTGCCCAGCGGAGCTGGAGGGGTGGCTAAGGCGTAGTGCTCATCTTGCTGAGGGGTGGGCGGGAGGCACCCAGGGCCCCCGGGCGCCTGGACCACAGTGCTCTGGGGTGGACCGAGGACTCCTCCCCCTTGAGGGCCTGCCCACAGCCCTTGGGGGCACAGAATGGAGTCCTGAGATCTCAGAGAGGCGCCTGGCTTGGCCCCAGACCCCTCTGGAGAGTCAGCTCCCAGGTCCTGGGAAGGGACTGGGGGGCACCCAGAAGCCAGCAGATGCTACAGATATCCCCTGCCCCCCAGATGTTCTGTCCACAGCAAGATCTTTGGCAGGGCAGGCAGCCGCTGCCTCCACACCCTGCAGGACAGAAATCCCTGAATAGCGGTTTGAGAAAAGTCTTTGTGCGGCTTGTGACACAAGACCCCCCAGAGCCCCCCACACAGGGGGAAGCAGGGTACGTGGGAGGATGGGGTGGGGCATTGTGTGGACCCTCGGCCCAAGCTTGGCCTCCTTGCCCCCGTCTTGGGGCAGGGGGGCTGTCTAAGACGGGAGGAGGGCTGGAAAGGGTAGAACGAAGGCTGGGGTTGCTCTCTTCTTAGCAAGCTCCAGGAGGAAGGCCCTTCCACCTCTGGGGGCGGAGGAGGGTAGGGTGTGAGGCAAGGAGGTGGCCATCCGGGAGGAGCAAAGCTGCCGGGGCCGGAGCATAAGATCCACTTCAGCCGGCCCGTGTCAAGTGTGAGCTGGGTCCCGGCTGCGTCCCACACGGAGCCCAGGCCGTGGCGGGCAGGGGACGGCACCTCTATGCCATCTCTTTGACTCTGCGCATGTACTTGTGCAGGTCAGGGGGCGGGGTGGGCCGCGCGGTGCCCGCCGCCTCTGGGCAGCCCCATCCCAGGTCCTCTTCGTCCTCCTCGTCCTCCTCGCCGGCGGGCACCGAGTCGTAGGCCAGCCCCTCCGAGGGCAGCGCCGTGAAGGTGGTGAACTTGACCCGCTTGCGCTTGGAGGTGGGAGAGCTGGCGGGGTCTTCGGCCTGGTCCCGGGCCGAGCCGCCCGAGGAGCCGTCGCCCCGCCCGTGCACCTGGCTCTGGACGCTGCTCTGCGAGCTGCCGCTGCTGTGGTGGTCGCCGTGGCAGCAGGCGGGCACGGCCTCCAGCGGGTTGCTGGCGGGTGGCGACAGCTCCCCCTGCCCCCGCAGTGGCTGCCCATTGCCCAGGAACACCCAGTGGTGAGAGTGGTCCATGCTGGTCTGGCCCTCGGGCGGGATGCGCTTGTGCCGGTAGCGCAGCACGAAGACGATGCAGTTGATGAGGAAGACCAGGATGGCGAGGCAGAAGACGCCCAGCAGCGCGTACATGCCGATCTCCAGGTCCGTCAGCCCCCTCGGCATCTGCAGGAAGCCGGTGGGCAGTGGCAGGAAATCTTCTGTGGGTGGCACGGCCGGGCTGGCGGTGCCCGGGCCCACGGCCTCGGGTGGGGATCTGGCAGTGCCCGGCGGGCCGGCTCCCTGGGCCTCGTCCTCGCCCCCGCCGGGCCCTGGCTGGCTGGGGCCGGGGTAGTCGTAGGGGTCCCCCTCTTCCCGCCCAAAGTGCACCCGCAGGCCTACAGGGGTCGTGGCCAGCACACTCTTGCGCTTGGTTTTCTGGCAGCTCTCGGCGATGGTGAGCTCCGCGCGGAGCAGCTCCCCGGCCCCCTCGGCCTCGGCCACCACCAGTGGGAAGGCCCGGTCCTGGGTCACTGTGGCCACGCGCTCGTCCAGACTGCTCACCAGCAGCCCATAGTCCCGGGGACTGTAGAGGGAGAGTGGGGCCGTGGTACCGTCGCTGTAGGAGAGCCAGAGGCTCAAGAGGGCTTCCTAGAGGAGGAGGAGGAGGAGGAGGAGGAGAGGACAGGAATCAGAGATCTACTCCTGCTGGCTTCCCTGCTAGGTCCTGAGCTCCGTGAGGGCCAGGGCCAAGGCGCTCTGGCTCCCTGCTGTATTCGCAGTGCTGGAACAGTGCCTGGCAGGTGGTGGGTCCTCAGGAATGGTTATTTGAGGGGGAGTTCTCCCACTCAACTCAGTACAGGCAGTTATGGCCCCGTACTGCCCCAAGAACATCCTTGCCCACTTCGCCCTTCTCCCCCGGATGAGTTGATGGTAAATTCTGCCTTGGGTCTCACTCAGATCCCTTCTGCTGCAGGAGTCACACCATATCTCCATGCCTGATCACCCCCAGCAGCCACATGGAGACTGAGAACGCACACATACTCAACCCCAGCCTTGTCCTCTGTTTGTTAAACCTTCTGAGAGTTGACCTCGTTGCAGGCGAAGAAGCAGGGCTCAGAGACAAGCAACTGGCCTGGGGTCACGAAGCGAGTTGGGGCAGAGGACTCCTGTGTCCTGACCTCTGGCTCGGTGCTCAGTGCCCACCTTTTCCCTTGCTGTGCCCCCACCTGTAACTTTTCCACCTTTGTCCCATAGCCGGTGCCCTGGCGTATCAGTGGGGGGGCGCTGGGGGTCCAGAGATGGGTGAGGGTAATTCCGGGGGGTGGAGGCAGAGGTGACGGGCCCTCTGAGAATGCAGGAGTGGGAACCTTCAACAGGAGCATCTCACCATGGCGGGTGCAGGAAGTGAGACCTTGGCCAGACTCCCGGGCAGATATCTGGCGGGGCATGGGCCCAGTAGGGCAGGCACGCAGGGCACAAAGGGTAGATAGATCTTCCATGATCAAATCCCTAATCTGGGGGGCTCGTGGCCAGAACCTGCAAGTCCTCCTTCCATACCCCAAGCCCCCCAGGCTGGCCAGCTGGGCATCCGGTTACCTGCTTGAGGAAGCTGAGGGTCTGCTGGGCGGCCGTGGTGGCCAGGATGGTGTGGCTGCTCCCGGGGCTGGGCCGCAGGGAGAGGGCGAGGCTGGCCACCACCTGGGCCTGCAGCTGTGTGATGCTGACCTTCTCCTCTGTCACTGTCAGCAGTGTCTCCCCAAGCACGGACTCGGTCAGCGGGGAAACCACCTGAGGCAGGGTGGGGCGGGGATGGGTGAGAGCCAGGAGAGGAGGACACCCCTCCCCTCTCCAAATCCCCAACCAGGGAGGAATCCGAGTGCTGCTGGAAGAGAAGCCCAGGGGGTGGGGCAGATTGGGAGGCAGGGCTCCCGGGCTCTGCCTTAGGTCTGCAACCGGGAACCAGGGTCCAGAGGCCAAGCAAGGGTCAAGGGCTCACAGGAGCCAGGCAGCAACACAGATGGGTGAGGTGGGTTGATTTTAAAGAAAACAACAGCCCGCCCGTAGAGTGATAAGTCACAACTGATGGTCAGCCTCAATGTCAGGGAGACAAAAGGGGGTGGTGGGTACTGGGGCAAACGGGAGAGCTCGTGCTCGTGTGAAAAAGGCAGCAGTACTGACTCCAGCTGATGACTGCCAGGCAGGCATGCAGGCCCTGTGCTGCCAGATTCATATTTTCTAAAACCAGAAATTTACATTTTTTAAAAAAGGAGAAACCTCCCAATTTTTAAACGGTTGGGTCAATCGTTTTACAGACAAAATATGTCTGCAGGCAGATTTCAGCCCACGGGTCACTAGTAGTAGTCTCTTAGATGGATGATATCTACCCAGGCACCCAGTTATCAAGGAGGAAGGTCAAAGTTGAGTCCCTAGATCTCCAAAATTCCCTCTTCTGGCCTCTACGCTGGCTGGGCCCTCCCACCTCCTCCCCTCCTCAACCACATCACCCAGCGACCACACTGAGCCATGCAAGGTTCATAGAGGCGGATGAGGCTCGGAGAGAGAAGCTTGGCCAGGGTTCTTGACCTTCGATGGTAGAATTTCAAGCAGAAGGGCAGGTGGGGGAAGAAAGTGTGTTTGGGGGCCCATCTGGGGTTGCTCCCCGAGGCCGAGGCGCTGGAAATCCTGTCTTAGGAACGTCTGTGTCAAGGCTCCCGGCACGCCCCCCTGTGCTTACCTTGAAGGGGGTGGTGCCTGGCTCCAGCCCGGCCAGCGTGCTGCTGTCTACCATGCGTGCCACTCGGGGGTCACCCACCCGCATGAAGTCGCTGACCAGGTCGGTGACCTCCACCAGCCAGTCTGGGCCCAGCATGGTGACCACCTGGTCGGTGCCCTCCGACGACGTCGTGTGGAACTGGGTGAAAACCTGCAGGGTGGCGTGCTGGTACTGCAGGGTGCAGCCACGGCTCGCGCTCTGCCGTCGCTGCTGCTCCTCCTCGTCCTCGTCCTCGTCCTCGCTCTCCCGGGCTGATCTGGGTGGGGGAGGCCTGGAGTCAGGGCTCCCCACCCCGGCTCTGACCTGCACGAGTCCCTCCCTCCCTCTTGCCCCGCCAGCCCCTCCCCGGCTCCCGTGGGTGGAAGGCTTTCCCTGGCCCACCCCTTCTGTCTCTGACAAGCTTGGAGCCCGAAGTCCCAGGCTTTCCTCTCCTAGAAAGGTACCTTCTTGACTCCCCACCCCACCCCGTGTCCCCTGCCTGGCTGCACCCACCCCTGTGAATGGCTGGCATCAAATCTTAGCAAATACTGGCTCTTTCTCAGCACTAAGCACTTGCTGGGCCCTGGGCTCAGCTCTGACTTGGATCAAAGGTGATCTTTGCTCAAGTGCCAGGAGGCTTAGCTGCGTCGTCGTGTCCTACAGCTGTGCGGCAGGCAGAACTTGAACATTCAGCTGGTGAGATTGTCAAGCAGAGTGTGGGAGGTGTGTCCTGGCTTCCTCTGGCTGCTCAGAGTAAAATGCAAGAGGAGACAGATAAACGGAGGGAGGGACTGGCAGGCAAAATGGAACCAGGACTTGACACCTTGGGGAATTCTCAGCCCGTCCAGATTGCCAAAACCGCGAAAATCAGGAGATTCACCCAGGAAAGCGGGCTGTGGAGAGAGAGAAGGGTGTGGCCAGCGCTTGGCTAGTGCTTCAGAAGGGTTCAACCACCAGAATATTCATTCACATAGAGGGCTCTTTTACCTGTGGTAACTAATTTAATCCTCACAGCAATCCGCTGAGCTAAGTGTTAACGTGCCCATTTTAGAGATGAGGAAACTGAGGCACAGTAGCCTAAGGTTACCCAGCTAGCAAATAGCAGTCAGGATTTCACCCCAAGCCATCTGGCTTCAGAGTTCACCATGTCCTTCACTACTCAAAGCAGCATCAACCTCACTGGGAGCTGGCCAGAAATGCAGATTCACAGGCCCCATCCCAGTTTCACGGAATCAGAATCTGCATTTTAACAGCATCCTTGGGCAAGTCGCGCACAAGTTCAGGAGGCCCTGGTCGGTGCTGCCTTGCTTTTCCAAATCTCCGCGGAACTGAACTGATCCCAACTCTCACTAGGCCGCCTGCTTCTCTCTCCAGCTCCGACCCTCCCACTCTTAGCTGCCTATCACCCTGCCTCTCTTCTCTTCCCTGCTGGCTTCTCTCTCCGGCAGCGATGAGTGGGTGAGTGGAGTGTGCTGAGTACACATGGACCTGCCCCACAGATGGGCACCCAGGTGTGTGAGCCTGTATCCCAGCGAGGGAGCCCAGTGGGGGTCACCGTGTGCCTGGCTGATGTACCCACAAGTGTGCCCCTGGTGTGCTCAGGCTGGGGCACGCGTGTACAGGTGTGAGAGCACCTGTGTTGGTGTTTCTGCTCCATTTTGTCTGCTGCTTGACTGCTCTTACCCTGTCTCCCTAGCCAACTCCTTTCCACTCATCCTTTAAGACTTAGATCCCGAGTCACCTCTTCCAGGAAGCCTGCTTTGACTTCTTCTGGAGGAAGAGGTGGTTCTTTCCTTTGTGCCAGTTGCTTCCCTGTACTCAGGGCTTCCTTCATCCACCACGCTCCATGGTATATATAAGACGGCTTCCTGATGGACCCAGAGCTCAGCTGGGTCAGGCTCTGGCCACACTTACCTGCTCCCCACCCTGCCCCTATCCGTGCCTGGCACACAGTAGCTGCTCAGTAAGTTTGTTGATTGCATAACCGACCTGCAGACTGTGTACACCTAGGGCCTTACACACACACGCAGGTCAGACGTTGTGCCAGGGCTGTGTCACCCATGAGTATCCCCAGCATCCGCCATGTTTGGAGGGGCCATACCTCCGGTCAGGAAGGATAGGTACCCTCCAGCCCTTCACTTGGCTGAGGCGGGCATCCGAGAGCTCAATGTGCAGGGGCAGCTTGGGCACCCAGACTGTCATTTCCAGGGGGGCATTGAGGACGTCGTAGCGGAAGGTGACCCTGGCGTTCATGGAACCGCGAGACTCCTTTCCGCTAACAAACACGTAGTCACAGCTGCTGGATACCTGGGGAGGGGGAGAGAGGTTGGTTGGCCTGCCTTGCCCTACAGGTCATCCTGTGGGGCAGTGCAGAGGACTTCATTCTGACCAGGAAGGCCAGAAGGCCATTGGACAGAGAAAGTGCCAGTCACAGGAGGCTGAAGGGGAGGGGCTGGGTGGGAGAAGCCCCCTAATTTAATTCCTCTGGGAGGTGTCAGCTTCCACTCCGTTGCTCCAGAGATCATCTCTTAGTGCCTACCTTGGGAGGATTTTGCTCCCTGGCAAGAAGCCAGTGTGCCAATATTTTTGTAAGGGGGGCTGCTTTTGATGCGCCAGGCCACACCTTGGGGGAGTCTTCAGGCTGAGGGTCCCCAGCGCTGGCTCCCCTCCCCAGCATGACTGCCTGGGCTCTGGAGCAGGTGTCTGATGGGTAGAGTCCTCCACAGTACACAGGAGTAGACTGTCCTGAGCAGGACACTGGGGTGCGGCTGGGTGGGGAGGAGGTCGAGGTGGAGGGGGTGGGGAGAAGGGGCAGGCCCACAGCTCCTCCAAGGTGCCTCTGGCCCAGTGGTCCCAGGCAGATGGGCAGCTAGTTAATTTCGGGGAGGGGGCTGCTCCAGCCAGGGGTGGAACTGAGGGAAAGGGAGAGGAAATTTCAGGACCAGAGGACCCCAAACACAGACAGGTGGACAACTGCCAGCCACGGGTGCAGCTTTTGCAAATGCATGCCCACCGGGACACCACCTTGCATTCTTCACGGTTCCCCGGATGAGCATATGCTCACTGAATACATCTTGGTGGATAGCTGTGCCCACTCTCGGAGATGTCCCTGCTAGTACTTCAGGGCAGATGCGACGGGTGTCCGTGTAAGTGCCCACGTACACACCTGGCATACCTGGAGTGAATCCTGCGTGCAGTGCATTTAGGTGCTCCTACTGGGACACGCCCCAGGGTGCACATCCTTGAGTTTGGAGGAGGGTCTATCAGGCAGCCTCTGGGCTGATGACAACCTGAAGGCTCTCGTGGGGGTGGGGAGGGGCTGGGACTGTGGTTCATCTGTGCAGATGAGCCCCTGACGGTCCCAAACTCCTTCGAGCTCTCTTAATCATCTCAGGGGGTGGGTGGAGAGGAGTGGGACAGTGGCTCTGCTAGAAATGCTCATTTCCCACTTCGGAAGGCAGAGAATTCCAGCTGAAGGCTGGCAAATCCCATTTAGAATGTTGGCAAACTCCCGAAAGAACCTGAGTGTATTTCACTTGAGAGCGGAAACAAATTCCATTTCCAATCTTTGCTAATTCCCTTTGGTATTTCTAAGCCACGGTGACTGTTCTGGTCTGCTCTGGGGCGGGGGTGTGGGAGTCTGGGTGGTAGAGGAAGGTGCTGGGAGAGGGCTCTTGGGAGCAGGCCCGTTTCTCCCCGTCCCAGCCTGCCAGCAGTGGCAAGCCCCATGGGCCTGGCAAGGCTTCTAGTCCTCAGGAGGCCGTGGGTGTGTGGTACCAAGCCTCTTCTCTGGCTCACTCGGGGGCCATTCTTCCTGGATGGGGGGATGGAGGAGGTGAGCCTCAGGCTCCAGAGACCAGGAGGGATCCAGGACAGATCAGAGAGAGAGAGAGAGAGAGAGAGAGAGAGAGAGAGAGAGAGAGCACACACTCCCAGGGAGGGAGAGGATCACCCACATCCCCACTCCCCCTGCTGAAGGATTTACAGGAACAGGAAACAGATTCTGCTGCCCAATCGTTTGATTTTGGCACCAGCTGGAGGCTGGCACGGCAGACAGCTCACCCATCCCACAGGGACCAGGGCTGGATGCCCTCCTGCATCACTGCCCGCCCTACTGCCTCCTCCCCGCATCGCCCCTCTGACCACTGTCCAAAGCCAGAGGAAATCTGGAGGCCCTCCTGGGGAGGTAGCAAACTGGGCCAGTCAAGTCAGATCAACGTCCTGTTTGCTGGGCTGTGGAGGACCCACTGCCCAGAGGGGGCCTCTGGGGAGGAGCTCAGGGCAAGGCCTTTGGGCGGTGGAGGGCTGGGGTGGGTGCTCCTGGAGTGGGTCCTTTTACACAACCTTCATTCCTGGCCTAACTCATGAGCTTCTGGAGGCTTCCTCCCTGGGCTGGATCTCCTCCACCTGGTCACCAGCACCCAGGTTCAGGGCATGTCTCTGAGACCCCCCAGGACCCCCTCCCCTATTGCTTTGCCCGGTGTCTGCCACAGAGCAAGGGCTCAGTAATGACTTGGGGATTGAATTCAAGTTGTCAGTGCTGCTTTCTCCCTTCAGCCTGCCAAAAGGTCTCTTCCACATTCCTGCAGGAAGCCCTCCGGGACCTCCCCTTGCTCAGGCTGGACATGGGATGCTCTTCCCCTCACCCCCTGCCACTTCCCCTCCTCTTGCCTACCAAGGGGACCTGCCTGGGATGTGAATTGCCCTCTGGTTTGGGGTCCCACTCCCCCGGAAGGCCCGAGGCCTTCTTCCCAGGCTCCCCCACCTCCAGGAAGCTCACCTTGATGATGTCCTCATTGTCAGATTCGCATTCCACCAGGGCAGAGACATCTAGGACCAGGCCGGTCACCTCGATGGCAATGACCTTGACAGGGATGGCCACCGTCCGGCCAGTCAGGATGGCTGTGTTGATGATCTCTGTGTCCTGCAGGGAAGAGAGGAGGGCGGGGCTCTGCTGAGCTGCTTGAGGTCCCCTGCTCTCCCAGGACCACCAGCCAAGCCCCGGCAGCTCCCAGCTGTCCCCACTCCTCAGATGCGTATCCTTCCCGTGGGGACGTGGGCAGACAGATGCATCTACCCGGTCTCGCGTGCCTTCTCAGACGCTCTGCTCACTTGGACCCCCGTGGTAGCCTTCAGGGTCTACCCCACTCTGCTGCCAGAAAGCAATGCTTCCCCAGTCCTCCACCATCTCCTCTCAACAGCTTCCATGCTCCTCCGGACTCAGAGTAACGTCCAGCGCATTTGCCTGGCTATTCCGTGTGCCCCTGGGCTGGTCCCGGACATTCATTGCACGGCACCCTTCCTAAACCCATTGCTCCTTTGAACAAACAAATTCCCCTTCCCATCACCACACCTTTGCCCAGGAGATCCCCTGCCTAAAGCACCTTCCTCATCTTCTCTGACTGTATGATCCCCTCCTCCATGGGACCTTCAAGGCTCCACTGCATGGTCACCTCATCCAGGAAGCCCCCAAGTGGCCCCTCCATGGTGACTTCTCCCACCTCCATGCCCCTCAGCAGCCGCCGTCCCACACCAGCACCAGGCGCAGAGCTCACCTGCCTCCTGTGAGTGCACTCACCATGGCCAGGGGCAGGATGGCCTGCACATCCCGCTGGATGACCGTCAGCTCGGTGACAGCCCGCTCCAGGTCAGGCAGGGCACCGTGGCCGCGGTAGTCGATGTGCCACATGATCCTCCGCTTGACTGACTGGCTGGTGAAGTTCTCCATCTCAAAGTCCAGCTGCAGGATCTCCAGGGGCCCCTGGTCCTCCCTGTGTGGTGGGGGAAGGAAGGACAGCCCAGGAGGAAGGGCTGGGAGCAGCTCAGGAGCTCCGAAACCCTCGCTTAGGACGCTAGCCCTCCTCGGTGGCCTTTCCCCAGGGCCCTCTGAGCCTTCCCCAGTCTGGCCTCCAGGGTCCCCAGAAAGTACACCCCAGCCCTTCCGCCGGCCTGGCCTCCTCCGTCAAGAATTCCCCCACCCCTCCCAGGTGCTGTCCTGCAAAGAGGTGGGCAGAGGAGCCACCGTGGCTCACCAGAGGGGCAGCGGTGTGCCCTGGGCCCAGGACACATCCACGGTGGCTGTTGAATGCTTTGCCCCAGTCAGCAGCTCCGAGGTCACGTGCCACTGGCCACTCCGTGACTTGGTTCCTAGAAGGGTCACACCCTTCTTGGCCTTCACCCTGGGACAAAGCAGGAAGAAGAAGAGGGAGAGGGTCAGCTTGGGGACCAAGGGCTGCCCACCTGCCTACCATCCTTAGGCTGGGGCTGGGAGAAGGGGGAGCAGGTGAGTAAGTTACCCTGTGTTCTAGACTCAAAACCTGAAACTAATTTGGGGGATCTGGTATCATGTAGCTTCAACCTCTGGCCCTAGTGGAAGCTGTAGTCCCTTCTATTATATCTCTGCCAGGTCTTCACCTAACCTCTACTTGCATACCTTAGTGACAGGGGACTCACTACTTCTGCACACATCCCATTACATCTTTAGAAAGTCCCTAAAAGGAGAAACTTCTTCCCTGTAGGTAGCTGAAATAGAACAGCCGTGTGTTCTGTTGGGGGAAGGGAGGACCACTCTCCTCCACCTGAATAGACACCTGGGGAGGTGAGCAGGCGTTCTCTGAGTCGTCTTTTCTCCAGGCCTAAAATCTTCGGCTCTTCTGATCGTTGCTCTTTTGCCATAGTTTCAAGTTGCCCATATCCTAGTCACCCTCGTCTGGACGTTCTGAATACATAAGGTGTAGTGTCGTATACTAAATACAACACTTCAGCTCTAATTAACACTAACTAAAGCAGAATGATTATCACCTCCGTAATTCTACATACTTTACTCCTATTAATACAGCCCAAGATCTCTGATGACTGATTTAACTCATATTGACATTCGGGTATATTAATCACTGAATTAGGTATGACTCTCTCCAGGAATACTTGAACTTTAAGGTAGTACATTCAGGACGGAAGGCAATACTTAAAGAAGTTGGAGGTTAATGGTGCTCTTTCGGGTCCCGTGTACAGTGCTTGCGTTGGTGGGGAGCATTTTGGTGGGGCCTTTCTTATATCCTCAGAATCACCCAACATGGCTCAAACCATGGATTCCTACTGTGAGACATCATTATATTTTGTGGGGATGTGATATGACTGAAGGCATTTCTGAATTTGTGAACTGTATCCTTCACAAAGAAAGAGCTAGGACTCCTGAAAATATTTCTCCCCTCTCCAGGATTAGACGAATGTCCTGACACACGGACACTCTCCTGTGCATCTTTTGGCTCCCAGGCAAGGGGCTGCTCTCTGATCTCCATTTCTCCTCTTAGGCCTCAGTCTCCTCATCTGTAAAATAGGAGAGTTGCACCCGCTAATGTCTAAGGGCCCTTCCAGCCCCGATTCTATCATTCTGGATATCCGTGCTTGTGAAAATGGATGTTTCCTCTTCACCGTGACACCACTCCTGTGAGAAAGGGAGGACAGGGCAGACATTTTTGTGGCCATTAGGCGGATGAGAACACCGAGGCTCAGATAAGTGTGCTGTCTTTCTGAAGTTGCTCAAGTGATAACTGGAAAAACTGGGATTAGGATGCTGGATGGGCAGGTCTGGGCGAGCCCTCTCCAAGGGGTCAGGTGTGCATCTGGCGGTGGAAGGGAAGCCAGACCCCCGCCCATACCCCCCTACCTGAGAGTGAAGTGCTCCACGCTGGGGCTGGAGGCAGAGGAGGAGTTGGGGGCCAGGTAGAGCAGGATGCTGAGCACTTGCCCGGGCTTGAGGGGCCGGTCAGGCAGGCGGATCATCAGGTTGCTGTCCAGCCTGTGCTCCTGCAGGGTCCTTCTGGGGGGCGGGCGGAACAGGCTGATGCTCCCGATACGCAGCAGGGGGTGCTGGGTCGGGCTCTCGGCCCGGGCCCCGCCCCCGGGCCCGGCACCCCGCCGTGTTCCTCCACAGCCTCCCGAGGCATCCGGGGCATGGAGAGTGTAGTAGAGCTCGGCTTGCTGACTCTCCCCTGTGGCCTCGGGCTCCAGCCCATCCGGAGACTTGCGGCGGGCAGTGGGTGGTGCGGCCTGGGCCGGGGGCCCGAACCAAGCCAGGGGCAGCTCG
The DNA here is from genome assembly GCF_002837175.3 of Physeter macrocephalus. Taxonomy (NCBI): domain Eukaryota; kingdom Metazoa; phylum Chordata; class Mammalia; order Artiodactyla; family Physeteridae; genus Physeter; species Physeter macrocephalus. The sequence goes on along the minus strand of NC_041227.1, from coordinate 98,436,762 downwards.
GCCCGCACGAGACAGGTGGCCAGACCCCCGCTGAGGCGGCAGGAGCTCTTGACCTCCCGGGCATCCCGGAAGGCGTGCAGGCGGACGCAGGGCAGCCGCTCGGTGACGCCGAAGTCATCCCAGTCCCGGCCGGCCACGTAGAACAGCACCTGGGCCACGGGCTGCGAGGCAGGCACGCGGGGGTGGACGATGAAGGCTCGCACCTTCCAGCTGACCGTCAGGCGCTCGGGGATGTCCAGGGTGCTGGACGGCTGCAGGAGCTCCCGGGCCACCACCTGGCTGGTGCTGAAGGGTCCCAGGGAGACATTGAGGACGGGCAGCTCCTTGGTCTGGAACACCACGAAGGGCTCGGAGCGCTGCAGGGAGCCGTTGGTGACCGTGGGAGGCGTGCGCCGCGCCTCCCGCAGGAAGAAGGCCAGCCGCGTGTGGGACAGGCGGTAGCTGATCGGCAGCACCGGGCTGGCCTGCGGCCCCGGAGGGCTGGGGCTGGCCGGGTGGGAGCGGCCAGAGGCTGGGGACAGACAGAAGAAAGACCCCAGAGTGGTCAGGAGAGGCTGTGCTGGGACTCCAGGGCACCCCAGCCTCCCACCCGTACAGAGGGCCATCCACTCCCAGCCGAGCCGAGCTCAGCCCGGCTCTCCATCCTCAAGGCTCCGAGCCGGGCTCCACCTTTGCTGGTGTGTTAATTGCCCTCTTGCTGCTGATTCATTTCTTTATCTGCGATGCAGGGGTAAAGCTAATGCCGGTACAAAGAGTTGTGAAGCTTTAAAGAGGTTTTATCCTCTGGCATCTTCATTTGTAAAATGAGTATAAAAATGGTTTCTGCCTCAAAGAGCTATTGTGGGGACTCTACCAAAGTCATGTGCGTAGAGGGCTAAGAGCAAGTGTGATGCTGGGGCGGTAAGTTTTCTCTCTTACCATTATTAATGGTACAGTACAGTACGGTACGTATTTAACATTGTTTATTACAATTAAACTATTATTCATGCATTATTATGACAGGCAGGGTCTTATCTGATCCTCATCAAGCCTTTGAACCAGGTATTATCATGATCTCCATTGATTCACCCAGTTTTCTATCAGTAACTCCTCTTTTTGGAGAGCCTGTTCTTACCTCTTACAAATGAAGGTGCCGGATGCTTAAATAACTTACCCAAGTCACGTGAGTGAAAGGAGCCAGCAGCTGGAGTTGAACCTGCGGCCACCTGGCTTTCAAACCCAAGCCTCTACTCCTTTACTGCTCCAGCTGCCTCAGGGATCCCACATCGCCCCCTACCCCCTATATGTACCACCCCACAAATACACACCGGGAAGTTGATCCTCGTCCCCCAAACACAAACGTGGGCCTTGGGGTCTCGGGCTTGACTTCTCCCTTCTCTCGACCACTCACCCCATCCTCGCAGGATCCCGCCAAGCTGTAGCAATTCTACCTCTTGACTCTCTGGTCTGTCCCCGGCTGCCCCTGACCTCCATCCCCAGGCCCCCTGCTCCAGCTTTGGCTTCATTCCTGTTGCTATGACAACATAACATTGTCTAAGTGGGTCTCACCTCTCCCCAGCTCTTCCCTTCCCTGGCATACCCTTCCCCCCTATAGCGGCCAGAGGGATTTGTTTCTCCCAGACACAGATTGGACCTTGTTGGCTCCTTACTACCAGCTCAACACCTGTTGGACATTGTTAAGGAGCAGGAAGGACCAAGATGGGGAGGTCTGAGGTTTGAGAACCAGTTCTGGTTCTGCTGCTTAGAAAGCAGTTGGGTTGGCTGCTGTGCCCTGGCCCAGGTCATTACCCGAGATCCCACATGTGTGCCTGCAGCCAGCCTCCCTCCAGGGGGCAGGGACATGTTCTCAGAGACTCCAGTGGACCCCTGAGCCATGCTTCTCACCTTTGATGTTGTGTTGTCATTTGTTTTCGAGAATCAAGAAATCGCTCTATGATTTATGTAACACGATGCAAACGTGTATTATTAAAGACTCTCCCTTCTGCTTACAGAACTCACCTTGCACCTGAGCGTGGCCTTCAGGGCCCTCTACAATGAGCTCCAGGCTCCCCTTTCCCCAGTATTCTTCTTCCCAGGCTCCTGCAGCCAGCATAACTGGACAACTTCTGGCTTTAGCGCTGGCCGATGCTGCCTTACCGCCCCTCCTATGCTCATGCTGTGCCCTCTGCATTGGATTCTCTCCTATCCTATCTGCACACATCCAAATCCGAATCTTCCTCTAAGGCCCTGCTCAAATGCCACCTCCTCCACGAAGCCCTCCAAGATATGACCTCTACTCCTGGGAATTTCCTCAGAGCTTTGCCCTTCTCTGAGGGAACCTCTCATCCTGCCTTGCGTGAGAGTTATCTACGAGGCCTTGCACTGAACAAGTCTTTAACAAATCACGGTTGATCTACACTGAGTGATTCGCAGAGACCTCCGTCCCAAGGAGACCCCTAATCAGTGCAATGGTGGTTACTTGCCGCTTATGCATATTATCATGTTACCACCATCAATGAAACCTTGATGGTCCCACAAATGTTCACACCCAATTCCTCATAAATGAGATGAACTAAAAATTCCCTGCCCTTGAGGCTCTGGTGTCTATGTCTGATATTTTTAAATTTGTGGTTTAATTTTCTCATTTAACAAATGAGGCAATTGGCTTGGGGCACAACAAAGGCCCTGGGTCAAGTGTCCTAAGAGGAGTGGCACCTGGTCTGTGTGACTCCTTAGGGGCCCGCATGAGCAGGCCTTAGGACCAGCTGGTCCCTGGTCCTCTAGGCAGCCCATGCTTTAACCATCAGACTGCTCCCTCTGTTCCCAGGAGAACTCTGTTCTCAGGCCACCCTTCTCCACTAGACATCCTGCAGCCCTGCAAGGTAAGCCAGCTGCCGATGATGGGGTAGAGATGGGCAGCCTGGTCCCAGATGAGAATAGGAAGGTGTTTGGAGAGATGGGAGCCTTCCCTGCCGCTGCATGGAATCCCTGCCCCACTGTTACCGCTGGAGTTTCTGAGAAGGTGTCCCTGCTGCCTGGGGCAAAGCTGGCCCAGGCACACATGTGGGATCTGGGGTAATGACCTGGGCCAGGGCACAGCAGCCAACCAACTGCTTTCTACGCAGCAGGAAGCAGGCAAACGGAGGCTTCAGGACTCAAGTTCAAGGCTTCTCCCTGCCATGCTCACGAGGCAACTTGCTTCCCATTTTGAGCCTCGGTTTCCATCTCTAAAATTGAGGAGGTGACATCAGCCCCCTCACAGGGATGTTGAGAGTAGCTGGAAGACCAAGGGGAGGCGGGGGCACTGCTACAGGTGGTGGGATGTCCAGGACCTGCAGGTACTGAGCCGAGATGGGGAGAGGCCACCGTGCTTGTCCTGCTGGGGTTGGAGAAGGGCACCGGCTGTCACTGAGCTGTAAGTGCTCAGGCCGGGTGGACAGGGTAGGGATGTGGATGTCAGAACCACCGGCCCTGTCTCGTTTACCATCCCCAGGAGACCCCAGAGGCTGCTAAGTGGCACTTAGTAGTCTTTGGCCCTCTCACCGTCCCAACCTCAGGCAGGGCCAGCCATCTGGACCCCTTGGAGGCACAGTGGGGCGGGGCCACCAGATAGGCAGCAGACTCAGAGGGGCGCGGAGAAAGGGATTGGGGAAACGTGCTTGCGTGCACCCCTCAGCCCTCAGAGTTTTGTTGAATGAATGCAATTCTCTGAAGGAGCTGCCCAGCACTGACTGGGATGCCATGGGCTAATGAAAGCGCCCTCCATGGGGCGTCCCAGCGGAGACTGGATGGTCAGTCGGGGCAGGGTAGCTGGGCTGGGGGTTCTCGATTCCTCTCAGCAACCTTGCAGATAAGGAGACTGAGTTTCTGAAACAGGAAGCAACTTATATTAAGAAGGCAACTAGCATTTAGAAAAGGGAGCCAGAAAAGATGGTATTAGGGTACTACCATTTTTGTACTGATGCCATCGTGACACACAGCACCGCCCCCCATCACCACCCATGACTCATTCTATCCTCTGGGGCCCTGAGACCCCTCTGTGGGCTGAGCAGGGGCGGGCGGAGGTGTTCCTGAGACCCCAGCACTAATCTCAGCTCTATGGCTCAATTACTCTGGAGCCTAAAGGAAGTTGCTTGATGTCTCTGGGCCCCAGTTCTCCCAGGGAGGTAGGGGAGGCGCTGGAAGCCGGCTGGTGTGGTGGGGCTGCCGGGAGGAAGGGGAGACAGGGGGAGTTGCCAGCAGATCAAGTGTTTGGAGACACGATGTGTGAATGTGTGTGCACACGTGCGTGTGCTGAGCTGCACGCTGGCCGGCATCTCACAAGGAGCTCTAGGCTCCGGGCATCACGGAGCGTGGAATGGGCTTGGGAAGGAAAAGCTGTTAGAAGGTTCCCTGAAGGAAGACTGATGCGGTAAGGGAGGGTCAACCCAGAGCCGAGCTCGGCCAGTTCCAGAGGTGAAGGAGGAGCGCTCCAGGGGTGCCGCTCGGTGGACTTGCTGGCCTGGACCCGCCACGCCTTGGAAACACCCAACACAACTCCCTCCAGTCTGAGGGGGTAGTGCGCGCGCGCACACACACACACACAGACTCATGCTCATACACAGCCTGGCACACACCGGCTCGTCAGGTCCCCCACCAGGAAGCCCAGGACAGGTAGTTCTGAACCCCGGCCGCCCCCAGGCCTCTCGCCTGCCCCACTCGGCTCCCCGGACCCCAGGCTCCACCTGCTGACTTCTGTTTCAGCCCAGCTCGCCCTGTGGACCAGACTTAGTACCGCCCTCCTGTCAGCAGCCTCCCCTCTCCTGGGGGCAGCAGTTGGATTCTCCCTCCATCTAGGTGGCCTTGGGCCTAAGGAATCATTTGGGTCTGGCTTCCCTGCTTCTGTCTCCCTAGGGAAGGGGCTCTCCCTGTCTCATCATGTCTCATGGTCAGCATGACATGCCCCCCTTCCAAATTCATACGTCGAAGTCCTAACCCCCGGCACCTCCTAATGTGACTGTGTTTGGAGATGGGGGTCTTTAAAGAGGTAATTAAGTTAAAATGAGGTCATACGGGTGGGTCCTAATCCAATATGACTGGTGTCCTTAAATGAGGAGATTGGGACACAGACACACGCAAGAGGGAAGGCCATGTGAAGACACAGGGAGAAGGTGGCCGTCTACAAGCCAAGGAGAGAGGCCTCAGAAGGAACCCACCCTGCTGTCACCTTGATCTCAGACTCCCAGCCTCCAGAACTGTGAGAAAAGACATTTCTGTTGTTTTTGTAAAAGTCTCTGGGACTTTGTTATGGCAGCCCGAGCAGGTTAATAATAGATGGGGATGAGCTATTTCTGTCCCTCACAGCCTCAGTTTCCCCAGTAAGATGTGGAGATACCGTATGTGGGTGGAGGAGGAAGACAGGCTGGGATCATGCAGCTTTTGTAGACGGGGATAATGATGGAGGCTGAGGCGTTCCCAGCCCCTCCCCTGACTGTGCCTGGCATGTGACCCTTCCTAGCTAAGCTGAGCCAGCTCCTTCCTCCCTCAGCCCTGGAGGGCACACCCAGCTCTTAACAGCTTGGTAACTAAGGATGAGGTGTCTGTGGATGTAAGAGGTCTGAACTCCCATCTCCCCCACCTCCACCCATCCCCTCTCCCACCAGCTCCCCTGGGCCCTGAACCTGCCCACCTCAGGGACCCTTGGGAGCACCGTCCTGGGGCCACTTCAAGACTATGCTCAGCTGAGAGCCAGCAGCCTTCATCCTTCCCTTCTTGTTCCAGAACGAGACTAGGGCATGAAGAGAGGCTTCAGTGGAGCTAAAGAAGGGCACTGGACCCACCAGCACCCAAGAGAAGATTTGCCCAGAAGGTGGGGTGTGGGGGTCCCCTCATCCTTCCATGCCCAGCTTAGGCATCACCTCCTCCCTGAAGCCTTCCCGGATACCTGCACTGCCATCACTGCTTTGTTCTGTCCAGCTCTGGCTCTGGCTGATCAGGAGCTTGGCCCTGGTATAAGTGTGAGATGCAAATAATCAATGATCTGTCTCCGCCACTTCTGTGAATTTTTCCTGGGGGGCAGGATGCTGGTCCATGGGCCCCTTCGTCTCTCAAGCCACCTCCAATCAAACACCAGAAGGCAGGTACTTGTTTATGCTTTTGTTTTTCCAGCTGGATTGGGATCTGGGCAGACACTGGGTCTGGACCAGCTTTGCATAATGCCTGGCGTGGCAGACGGTCGGTGCTTAACAAAGGTCAATTCTACCCTCTGATAAGGCTGGGGGCACCTGTTCAGGGCCATTGGCTGGGTAGAGGCCCTCCCTTTTCATCTCAGGCTGGCCCTAGGTGTCTGGGAGTGCAGCAGGGGCCTTTGCCCAGCCCCAGATAAGCTTCACACCTTCTCCCGAGGCACAGAGGCCAGCCCCTCTCCCCAACCTATAGAAAAGATAAATGAATCTGCGTGGAGGCTAGGGCCAGGCAGCCTGGGGGAGGGGGCGCCTCTGGCCATCTCCCTGCTTCTAATCAAGATCAGATGCCTCCTGCTTCTATCTCTAATTGTCCCCAAATTAAAACTAATCGCTTGTAAATCAGAAAAAATAAAAGATTGTCATCAGCTTTGGTGAGTTTGAGGCTGAGGGGCACAGCAGGGCATGCCAGCAGGGCCAGAGGGCACGGGGCTGTGCTGGGAGAGGGATTGGCCTGCTCACCTGTGTGTGTGTGTGGCGGGGGCGGGGGGTGCGTGTGTAAGAGCCACACCTGATGTCCGGTGCTTGGGGATACTTCTGCTCTTATACTCCTGAACTTGCCTGAATCTAAGAATCAGCCAGAGAAAACAAAACAGCAATAGCAAACAGATTCCCGGGCTGGATCCAGGCAGACACAATCACAATGTCCAGGGGAGAGACCTGGCAATCTGTGTTTATTAAGGATCCCAGGCGTTGATATTATCATAGGAGTTTGGACCACACAGCGCTAAGCAGGAAGGGCTGGGAGATGCTGAAGGGGTCATGACCTGCATGGCATAACGTGGTGACGCTGACGGTGCAAGATGAAGCACCCAGAGCCCAGAACAGTGCTGGGCACACACTGGTGCCAATTCTACAAGGGGATGAATGAACGGGTGAGAGGAGGTGAGAGCCAGGGTTGATGCAGGCAGTGAGGATCCTAGTGAGATCGAGCAGAACCCTGGAGGGCCCTCCGGGGTACAAAAGCCTTTCCCTGTCCCCCATTTCTTGTCTGTAGGAAAAAGGCTTCGGTCTCCTAGGCCTTCCCAGAGTTCCACAGAGCAGGCACAAGCAGTTAGTGATTTGGACAATGGAGTCACAGGGCTCCTAACTCCTCCTGCAGAGATGTTAATAACAATCTGATGCATACCTTTGAGTAGTTCTACTGAAACTAGGACGCCCACCCAGGTGGAGGATGGTGACTACATGCTGACCACCAGCATGTAGACCTCAGAATGGCTGGAACCAGAAGGGTGAGATTCTGGAAACATCACCCTGTTACCTCACCACCAACCAATCAGAAGAAGGTCCACAAGCTGATCACGCATCCTCTGACCCTCTCCCCTAGCACCATCTTAAAAAACCCTCGCCTGAAAGCCATCGGGGAGTTCAGGTCTGTCTTTTGAGTACGAGCCGCCCGTTCTCTTTGCTTGGCCGTTGCAGTAAACCTTTCTCTGCTCCAGACTCCAGCGTTTCAGTTTGTTTGGCCTCACTTGGCATCGGGCACATGGACTTGGGTTTGACAGCACTAGGGGCCATGCGGTCCAGGATCAAGAGGCCAGGGATGGGCTATGCACAGTGACCCCTCCCAACCCAGACCTCCAGGCCCACAGGAGGGGTGTGACCTAGGGGGTACACTCCCTTTGCCCAGGACAGTGGCAGTGGAGGAAACTCTCCACTGAGAACCCTGAAGAGCTAGAATAGGACTCTCACTGGGAGGAGGGATGCCTGTGTTCCAGCCCTGCTCTTCCTTGGCTGATGGGTAGATCTGACCCAGGGCAAGCTTGTCATTTCTGCACCCCAAGGCCCTATTTCTCCATCAGCAAAATGGGGAATTAGCAACCAATATACCAGTTGCTCCAGAGCGGGGTGCTGAAGTAGAAAAAACCTATGTCTTGAGAAAGGTTTTATTTTTTAAATTAGTGATACCCGGTGTTAGTAAGGGTTTTAAGATATGGGGCGATCACATGACCTACTGTCGGAGGGTAAACTGGGCAAGCTTGCTAGAAAGCAATTTCAAAATATGTTTTAAAGGCCTTGAAACCGTTCATGCTCCTTGCCCCAGTAACTCTGCCTTTGGGAATCTAATAAGAAGAAATCGGCTCAAAGATTTATGTGGAAAGATATTCACCACAATGTTCTGTTTATTAGTAAAAAATTAGAAACAACCTAAATGTCCAAAGGCAGGGTATGGTTAAATAAAAAGCAAATGGCTAAGCATGGAGGTTTCCAAAATTTTTTTACTCAGGTTGGAAAATGCTCCCCAAATAGTTTGAACTAAACAAAGGATGGTGAGAAACTGGCTATATGGCATGATAATCAGTTTTTATGTAGACACTGGGAGGAAATACATCAAAATGCTATTGGTGGTTATCTCTGGGGGGATGAGGATTATGCGTGATTGTTATTTTTTTACTTTATGCTTTTATGTATTTCTAGTTGTCTGCAAAGAACCTGTATTGCTTGTAAAATTAGAAAGAAAACAATAAATGTCATTAAAAATGAAGGAAAGTGTTTGAAGCTATTCCAAGAATTTTTTTAAAAAAGGAAATTAAAAAAAAAGAAAGAAAGGAAGAAAGAACCTGTGTGGTTTGGGAGCCATACAAATTCATATACAAATCTCAGATCTGACATTTCTTAGCTGCGTGACCTTGGGCCAGTTACATAACCCCATCTGAGCCTCTACTTCCACCCTCGTAAAATGAGAATAATAGAATCTATTTCATAGAGTTGTCATGACTAAATGAGCAAATTGCTTGGTGTAGTTCCTGGAACAGAGTCAGTGATCAGTGTTCATTGATTCATTCATTCATTCATCACTTATTGGTTATTTAGTTCTGAGAGGAGGGAAGCGCTGACCTGCTTTTCTCCAGCACTTGGTGCATTGTTTAGCTCATGGTAGGTCCCCTGTCAAAGTCTGTTAAGTTAAATAGGACAAGTACAGAGGTGACAGGCACATGAAGCAGAATGTCCCAAGGACCTCGAAAGCAGCGCTGAGGCTGGAAGGAGGGCTAGTTGTTGGGGGCTGTGAAGAATCCAGACCAGGAAGCTCTATGTGACCTTGAGCAGTTTCCTCCTCTCTCTGGGCCTCGGTTTCCTCATCTAGGAGAAGAGGCTAGTCCCTGCTCAGCCTGCCATATGTGACTTAGGGCTGGGCAGGGGCCATGCGTGCAGGGAAGCCTGGTGGGTTCTGAAGCAGGCAGGGGCGGCTGGATAAAGGGGAGGTGACAGCTGGGCCCAGTGGTCCCAAACATGGCCCTCCCCCCGCCCCGCTACGACAGGGCCTCTACGTACCGTTGAGCAGTTTGGCCCTTGCACAAAGATGCTAAAACCCAGCCCCAGATCTGCTCACCAAGCCCGGCACCTAGTGTGGGGCTGCTTCTGTCTTTTTCCAAGCTGACAGAGATGCCTATAGGTTGGTCCATACCGGTGTGTTCCCACCCAAGGCGGGACTGCGGTAATCCACCCCTTGGAGGAGGAGTCCAGCCGAGGAGTGGGTGACTCCCTGACATCCAGCCCCTCCCCGAGCGCCACTGCATCTCCCTCCTCCACCTGGCTCTGCCCCTTCCCAAAGCAGCTCCGGGCAGGGCTGCATGTCCCCCATCAAGCCGGTCCTCTGGCCCCTGTGTCCCCAACACTGAGGGCCACCGTGTGCCTGCAGCCTGGGCTGGGCTGCGAGCCGCAGGAGCTGCAGGGGAGGACATCCAGCCAGTGAATATGTAAGAACACCCTGCAGCGCGGGGGCGGGGTCAGGGCTGGCCACTGAAGGCTCCAGCCACCCACAGCCCCCAGTGGCTCCTGCTGTCTCCTTGGAGGCTGTAAATCCTGGGGAGGCAGCTTCCCAATACTGTCCCCATGCCCCACCCGGCTGGAGCACAACATTGGAATAAGTAAGCTGGGGGAGGGGCCGGCGGAGGGGTCCCCTTCCCCCACTTGGCCCTAAATTCCCTCCTGCCTGCTCACTGCCAGCAGCGCTGGTGATTGGCCAGGTCATTTCCTCCTATCTGCCTGGGAACTCCCCATGCCTTAGCTAAAGGGATGGCAGGGTCCCTACTCCCACTTTTTACCGATAAAGAAACTGAGGGTCTGGAAGGCTCCCGTCAGACTGGCTCTGCCAGTTATTAGCTGTGTGACCTTAGGCAAGTGGCTTAGCATCCTTCTACTGGGTTTCCTAAACTGTAAAATGAGGTGATAGTGGCCCCTCTTTGAGAAGGTTGCTTTAAGAATGAAATGCTCATGTTATAAGATTACCTGCAAGGCGCTTCAACCATGCCTGACACCCAGTTAGCCCTCTTTAAAGGTTAGCTGTTGTCTGGGTGTGATTACCACCATCATGAAACAGATCCCCACACAGCCTCCTGCGTCAGGGCTCTCCTGGCCATTCCTTTCGCTTCCTCAGCCTAAAATCCTTTCCTCCACCGGACCAGATGCTACCGCTCAGCTATGCCCCCTTGTCTCCTCTCGTCTTGGAGAACAAAGGAGGAAATCAGAGCGCTGTAGGTGGAGGAAGAGAGGAGGGAAGGAGCGGATACTGGCGGATGAAAGAAGGAACCGAGCTCAGCTGACTTGGGAGCTAGGGATGCTTCCCGGGGTTCAAAGGAGGACCAGGGCACTGGAAGATCAGGCAGCCACGGGTCCCCGAGAAGTTACTGCTGGGATGGCCCCTATGTGCCGGAAATGACCATCTAGTCTTGCTCCAGAGCACCTGCAGGGCACCTGAGGCCCCCGGGGGTGTTGGGGGAAGGCCTGCTGGGTACCCAGCAAGGTAGATCACAACCCTCGGGAACAGGGCTCTCATTTCCCTGGTTGTCCCAGGGGCACCTTCTTACCGTGCCGGAGCCTCGCTGCCAGACGGAAGCAATCCCAAGGGGAGGCCGAGGAAAGGTCTCCTGGTCCTGAGAGACTGTTTGGGTCGGGGATCACCGCCCCCCACTCCAGCTTCTGCTCTCGTGGGACCCTGTAAGCTACATGTGACACCGGGGTGCAGAGCCTCGGGCCCATGACAGAGAGAGAGGGTGAGAAAGGGTAGCCTGGGAGGCGGTGATATAGATCTCTTGGGGGCGAGGACCTTGAGATGGACAACGCAGATGGTGTCCCTGGGCTGGAGGAGCCTGAGCTCAGAGGTCGGGCTCCTGGCGGGGGTGGGGGTGGGGCAGGAGAGGAGGGGCATCAGCTCCGGGACAGAAGCTCCGCCCCTTCCAAGCGCACAGGGACCCTGCCCTTGTAAGTTGTGAGCATGTGTCTGTCTGTTAGTCCGTCTGCATTTGTGATCTCAGGATCAGGACCAGAGGCTCAAACAGGCTCCTGAAGACAAGGAGGCCTTGTATTTCCAGGCAAGCATCCCTCACCCCGGGAACATCTCTTTTATAATTTATTTCTGAAAATCTGGAGGGGCCTCATCCTCACCCCTGCCCCCAGCAACAACCGGCAAGGCCAGGGCACACCCTTGGCCCCAGACCTCAGTCCGCCCAGCCTAACGGGCCAGATGTGAGGTCCCTTCTGTTATGCAGAAGGCTGGGGGCGGTGCTGGGTGAGGGGAGAAGGTCTGGTTCATCTGCTGCCAGGTCTGCCGGTGGCTATGGGACCAGAGACAGAAGGCAGCTGTGGGAACAGCTCCTTGTCCCTGGTGGACAGATGGCCCTGCTCCCACAGCCCTCTCGGACCCCACCTTCACCGCCCCCCCACTCGCCTCTCATGGGGCCTGGTGCGAAGCCACCTGATGTGGTCTTTTGGGGAAGGGCCTTTCTGAGACAGAGGCCTGCCTTTGCCAGTCCAGTCCTCAGGCAAACAAGGGCCAGGGACCTCGGGCAGGGAAGAGGGGTGGACAGAAGCGGGGGGCGGGCACCCTCCAAGGGAGCGGGTCTGAGGGAGGTCATCCTGTATAGGAGAACTGGCCCCTCCCCCAAGGACCTGGAAACCCGGGCTTGACCTACTCGCTGACCTACCTAAGCAGACCGCCAGGGAGGGCTTGGGGAGGGAGACCGAAAGAGCAGGAATAGGCAAGGATGGGGGTGGAGACTGAGAGGTACAGAGGGAAAGGAAACAGGAGGGAAGAGTCGGGGTGGGGAGAGAGAGAGAGAGAGGAGGTAACCCCAGCCTGGTGGGTGGCCAGTGGGAGGCTGTAGGGGGGCCCAGGCCCCCCAGGAACCCCTGTCAACCTGTACAGCCCAGCCTGGGAGCTGAGTGAGCTGCTGCGGCGGGGGAGGGGAGCGCGGGGGAGGGGCTGCTCTCTGAGTTACACTAAATGACTAATGTGCATTATCCTAATTATAGCGGAGCAAGCTGAGCCTTCCCACTGGCACAGCCGCCTGCATCTCCTAATAAACAATTAGCCGCAAACAACAGAAAAAGAAAGTGTGTGTGTGTGAGAGAGAGAGAGAGACAGAGACAGAGCGATGGGTGGGGGTGGGTTTGGAGCTGGGCCTTGAGGGGATGGGAGCTGGGGAACCACATCACTCTTCCAGCTCATTCCACCAGGTCAGGGGTCAGGGTTGCAGCAAACAGCAGGGCCCCAGAGGTATAGGGCGGGCCAGCTCATATTTAGAGGCTGCTTATGGAGTGCAGGCACTGGGCTGGATCCCACCTTCCCACCTTCCTCACAATAACCCCCGGAACTAGCATCCCTGTTTTTGCCAATGAAGGAACCAAAGCTCAGAGAGGCTAAGGGGCTTGCGCAAGGACACACAGCTGGGGTTAGGGCCCATCAGCCCTCCTGAGTTCCCTGAGCTCATTTATAAGGAGCCTGGAAGCTGGGGACTGACTAGGCAATCAGCTAAACTATGCTCCCAGATCAGCACTGGAGGTGGGTGTGATTATGAAGGTAAGATTTTCTTGCCGGTCCACAGTGCGTTTTATGTGAACCATCTCTGATTTTTTTTTTTTCTTCTTCTTTTTTCTTTTTTTTTGCGGTATGTGGGCCTCTCACTGTTGTGGCCTCTCCCGTTGCGGAGCACAGGCTCCGGACGTGCAGGCTCAGCGGCCATGGCTCACGGGCCCAGCCGCTCCGCGGCATGTGGGATCTTCCCGGACCGGGGCACGAACCCGCGTCCCCTGCATCGGCAGGCGGACTCTCAACTACTGCGCCACCAGGGAAGCCCTCCGTTGGTATTTCTAACTCACTGCTGGACAGAGGTCTTCGAGACTCTGGTTCAAACCACCCACTTTACAGATGAGAAGACTGAGGTTCCGAGAGGAGAAAAGCCCTGCCCAAGGTCTCACATCTCCCTCCTGCCCCATTGCAGCCCATTCCTCTTCCCAGTGGGATGCTTCCCTTCCTGCTCCCCAGTCCAGCGTTCCCGTGAATGTTTCCTTCTTCCCGCAGTACTCTGTGTTATCTGCTCTACCTCCTCCCACTCCCCAACCCACACACCTGGGTCTGGGCAACTCCAGCCACGCTCTCCCTGCCTTCCGTGCCTTCACACATGCTGTTCCCTCTTGCCTGCTGTGCTGTTCCCCTCACACTCCACCTGGTAGGTGTCACTTGTCCTTTGACTTCTCCCAGGTGTCACCTCCTCCATGAAGACCTCCTTGACCCTCCCCCAATGCTGGGTTAGGCCCTGACTTCAGAGCTGCTCACATGCATCATTCTGTACTTTTTTTCTCTGTGCTGCCACTGTTGGCTTACAGAGTTTGCTTTCTCTTAGACAGAAGCCTTGCTGAGGGCAGGGAGCGGGCCTTTCACTATGCAGCCTGACTGCCTAGTACAATAGTAGGGCTTGTAAATAACACTCAATAAAGATATTCAACAAATAAATATTTATTCAGCCCTTTCTCTGCTCAAGACCCTGCTGGGAACTGCCAGGGAGACAGAGATAGAGAAGATGGTTTCTGCCCTTAAGGAATTTGCTGGCTAACAGGGAGACCAGACAAGTACATAAATAACCACATAAATAAAAGGTAGGAAGTGCTGTAAGGCTTTGGAGAAGAGCAGAGCTCCCTGGGTATTTGAAGAAAAGCCAGATACCTTCACAAGAAATGCTTGAAGAAGGTGGAGTGATTTGAGTGTAGGGTGTTGAAGAATGGGTGGAAATTCAACGGCTGCCTCGGTGTGATGGGGCCTAGGTGGGGGTCAGGGACCTTTCAGGTAGAGAGAACAGGGTGGCAAAGGGGCCGGGGGTTAAAGGCAGCTTTGGACTGAGAGGCATGTCACAGGGAGAGCTGAGACTGGATGGGCATCGGGGGCAAAGGACTTCGAATGCCAGGCGGAGGCATCTGTGGATTTTATTCCAGCGGTTTTCAAACTGTTTTCTGTGGAGCCCTGGGGCTCCATGGAGGTGTCTCAGGCCCGACAGGAGGAGGGTTCGCAGCCATCCTGATCAGCTTTTGTAGTCACCTAGGCTTTTACACGAATAATAGCTCCTATGCCTTTAAAAGTCTGCCCATCATGCCATGGGCGATGGGGAGCCACTAGGGTTCTTGAGCAGGGGAGTGACGCCAGGAGGTGGTAACTGGCCTTGTCTCCCTGCCCGCCCCCCCATACACACACACTACATACACTCAAGAAGGTGGGGCAAAAGCAGGGGTGATGGATGAAGCTGCCGCTCTGAGGCGCTGATACATAGCGTGAGAAGCAAGTGCTGTAACTAATTTCCCTGAGCTTATGTTACCTCACCAACCTGGTAGGTCGGCCTGGGCTCTCTGCCCTGGGCTCAGCTCCTGGCATCCTAAGGTGAAGGGGCAGAAACCCCTGTCAGGCACCTCCCCCAGCTAACCCCGCCCCCCACCTGACAGCCCTTTCTGCTCACAATCGCCTTCCCCTTCCTCCTTCTCCCATCCCCATCCCACTCCGCTTTAATCCACCCCTTCCTCTGGCCTTGCCCAGCACCTGTTACGAGGGTGCTGAGACAGCAGAGCAGCCGTAAGGCTTCTCCTCCAGCCCACGTGCAAAACTGAATACAGGATTCTCCCCAGACATCCCCCAAACTCCACACCTAGATCACGCTTTCCCCACTTCTCACTGTGATTCGCGCACCATTTAAAAAGATCCTGAAATCCCACCTCTTCCAGGAAGTCTATCTGGGCTGCTATAAAAAAAATCTGAGCTGAGAATGATTCTGAATCCTCGCTCAGGGGAAGAAGAGATCCATAATCGATGAATGATGTCTGCTGTGAGCGCCAGATAGGAACTGTGGCTTCTGTGGCACATCTTTATCGTCTTTACCCTCTTGATTCCCAGCATCAGATGGGGCTATCCAACTAGACATTTTTGAGGTCGCTACCGCCCTCAGATTCTGGAAGAGGTTGCACAAAAACGGAGGATATCCTCTTCAATGCTGAGGCCGCCTCCTCCCCCATCTCTGCTAAAAAGATCTGCATTAACTCTTCTGTGGTCTGATCACCCATAGCTGGGGTCTTGCTGCTGGTCCTCATTTCTGGGAGGAAGCAACGAGAAGACAGATGACAGAGTCGTCTTCCCAACAGTTCTTTGCTCACTCCAACTTGGGGGCAGTGTTAAGTCCCACTTTGAAGGTCAAAATTTTAACTTCATGAGTGCAGACATGCCAAATGCTCATTCCATCTTGGGGTGTGCAATTAACAACAATAACAGCGGCAATACCATGCATGGAGCTCTTCCATGTGCCAAGTGCTTTCTGTCCCCTACCTTCCATTCTTCCATGAGAGCCTGTATCCATTATCCCAATTTTATGCAGAAGGATGCTACAGCCTAGCCATGTCCAAGGTCACAGATAACAGATGACAAATCTGGAATTCAAACCCACGTCTGACTAGCACCAAGGCATCCTGGGGAAGAGCTGTCTCTTGCCCCTGAAAGGTTAGGTGTTCTTCCCAGGACAACCATGGATCCCCTACCTGTCACCTTGCACCCTTGTCTGGCTCCCCTTGTGGTCTGCGGCCCCTTAAGCATGTGGTCAGTGACTCTCATCTCTGTATCTCTAGTCCCCAGCTGACACACAGTAAGGTTTCCCTAAATATTGATTGAATTAAGATCAGTGCACAGAATTACGGTGGAGGTAGACTTGGAACCAAGAATGAGTTGGTAATTTCTTGGGATCAGAGCTGCCCAGCTATAGAAGGGGCTGCCTTGTGAGGTATCCCCGTCCCCGAGAGGATCCCAGCCACCTGAGACTGACGATCTCCATCGAGGATGCTGCGCAGGAGCTTCTCTACAAGCAGAGGGTTGGCCTGGATGACCTTTCAACTGTGAGATTCTGTGAGGTTGCCGTCCTTAGGAATTGCCATCTGCTGTGTGGAAAGCACGGGAAGAAAGAAGGAGGCAAGACAAGGAGGCGAGAGGGAGGGGTGAGTGGGAGATGCCGAGCTGGGGAGAAGAGGGCCCCTGTGCTGTCCTTCGGGCAGGGCAGGTGTAGCCAAGGATGGCAAATGGGACTACAGCTAGAGAAAAATAGCCACATCTCTGCTTATTTGGAGAGGTCATGGCATTGGGGTGGCCCAGTCTCCCCCTCTTGCCAGGGGACACAAGCACAAACTAAGGGTATGAGGCTGGGTCCCATGGCTCCCCGAGCACCCCCTCCCAGGGACCGGGCCTCATAGAAGTTCCTGAGGATGGAGAAGCAGGGCCGAGAGGCAGAACCAATCTAGAACCCTGAGTATCCAGCTCTGCCCGGCCCAGCTCTGCTTGGGCATGTCCTGTCTCCTCCCTGGGCCTCAGTGTCTATGCCTGTGACCGCTCTGGCCCTTTCCACTTCTTACTGTGGACCACTGTCTTCCTGCATGGTAGACAGAATTAGCATCTCCATTCTTCTGGGCCCCCCGCAGTAGTATGATGCAGCCACACCCCTACCCTGGCCTGTGGTGGGTGGGGTCTACTTCCCCACTTCCTGATTCGGGGCTTGGTCATGGGGACTTTCTTGAGCCAATGAGATTTTAGCAAATGAAACACCACTGGAGAAGACCAGAGGAACAGGGTGAACGTCTAACAAGGCAGACCCACTGGGCGGAGGCCAGGTGACAGGTGCAGATGGCGATGCTTATGGAATTCCGAGGAGAGGGAAATCACAAGTGGGATGGTCAGGGAAGGCTGCCTGGAGGACGCAGAGCTTCAGCTGGACATCAGAGGGCAGGCAGGACCCAGGTAAAGGAGGAAGGGCCCTCAGGTGGGGAGGGGGAGGGGACAGAGTTTGGGATGGAGCCTGTAGGAAGTGGGGAGCCAGCGGCTGTTTGTAGGGTCTGGGGCCACTGCTTGGAGAAGGGAAATCACGGTCCTGTCGACTCGGGTAGGAAGCATGGAGACGACGTGCCTGACCACACAAGAGGGGAGGCTTGCAAGCTGAGGAATGTGTGAAAATGCCTCCTGCACCCCTGTGCTTGCTCCAGGGTCCTACCCCATGGGCCTGCAGCATCAACTCCACTCCACCGCCTGCCACCCCTCACCCTGCCTGCCAAGTGCAAGGCGCTGTGTGTGTTCACAGGGGCTCCTGCCCATCTTCCCTTCCCCACCACCTCCTCGCCTCCCACCTGCTCCCCAGCCTAGCCCAGGAGATCAGCTCCATGTGAAGTCTATGTAGGGTCCACCACGGGCCCTGACCAAGAATAAGGGACTCTGCCCGAGGCGCCCCCTTCCGAACCAGCCCAGATGCCCACTGGCACCCAGAAGAGTCACAGCGCCTGCAGTGGGAGGAGTGACCAGTGCTGGGGTCCGCAAGGGCCTGGAAGTCTGTCCGGAGGCCAGGAGGGCTCCTCTTGCTCTTCGTGCCTGTCAGCCTCCTGGGGCGCTGCAGTGCGGGTGCCTGCGTCACGGCCTCCGCATTGGCTGCCAGCGCAGGAGACCCGGCTCACCTCCCTGCAGCAGGGAGGGTCCACGCCACCAGCTATTGCCGAGTTCTGCTGGCTCCGAAAGCCTGGCATCACCTGGAGAGTCCAGGTGCAGCCTGGAATCCAGCGTCTCTGCTTACCTGCAACAGGATTCCAGCAGGGGGCGCTGCTCTGGTCCCACAGAAGGGTCCAGACGGCTGCTCGGGTTTGGTGGGCGCGGATGACTGACCTTGTCTGACTCTGGGGTTTCTCTTCCCAGGTGTGAGTCACCCCACATGGGCCCGAATTCAGTCAGGTCGACTCTAGATGCTAGAGCAGAATTTAGGCATCCCAGCCAGAGGTGATTGAGAGACAGGAAGGACGTCTGTGTGCAGGGAATTCCCTGAATTTGTGAAGACCCAGCTGAAGGAGCAAGAAGCAAAGGTGTGTGTGGGGGGAAACAGAAAGTCAAAATTATCAGACGGCATCCAGCAGTGGGGTGTTCAAAAACCTCATCTTTGGGGTCAGGCTTACGCGCGTTTAAACCTCATCTTGGCTCCTTCCTGGCTGGGTGTTTAACTTCCCTGAGCCCCAATTTCTGCTCTGTAAACGAGGCCAAGAATAGCATCCACCTCAGGTGGTTGTTATGAGGATCAAATAGTTTCTACAAGGTGGGCCTGAGACTTAACAGGTGATGGATTAATCGACAACAATTTTCTCTTGTGGCTCCCCAAATATCCCAGAGAGAAGATGAGGATCAAACCCCCTGGGGGAAATGATGTCAACAGCACCACGACACATTGATTCTTTTTTAAAAAAATTTTATACTGGAGTATAGTTGATTCACAATGTTGTGTTACTTTCAGGTGCACAGCAAAGTGATTTAGTTATACTTATTCATATATCTATTCTTTTTCAGATTTTTTTCCCAAATAGGTTATTACAGAGTCTTGAGTATAGTTCCCTGTGCTATACAGTAGGTCCTTGTTGATTATCTGTTTTACATATAGTAGTGTGCATATGCCAGTCTTAACCTCCCACTTCATCCCTCCCCCACTTCTTCCCCTTGGCAACCACAAGCCTGCCCTCTAAGTCTGTGAGTCTGTTTCTGTTCTATAAACAAGTTCATCTGCATCATTTTCTTAGATTCCACATATAAGTGATATCATATGATATTTGTCTTTCTCTGTCTGACTCACTTCACTTAGTGAGTCCATCCATGGACTCACTTAGGTCTATCCATGTTGCTGCAAATGGCATTATTTCATTCCTTTTTTTAAATTCTTTTTAAAAAAAATAGGTTTGAGGTATAATTTACATGCAGTAATTCACTCTTCTTGAATGAACAGTTCTGTTTGTTTTGACAAATGTCTGTAATAGTGTAACCACCAGCACAATAATTAAATGGGACATTTTTAACACCCCCAGTCCCTGGCAACCACTGATCTGATTTCTGTTGTTTTTTGTAGAATGGCATATAAATGTAACCCTTACAGTATGTAGCCTTTTAAAAACTGGCTTCTTTCATTCAATATGAAGCTTTTCAGATTTATCCATGTTGATGTGTGTATCAGCAGTTTCTTTTTATTGCTGAGTAGTTTCCATTATACAGAGGTACCACAATTTGCTATCCATTTGCCACTTCTTGGCTATTATTAAATAAAACTGCTAGAACATTCACGCACAGGTCTTCGTGTGGGTATACGTTTTCACTTCTTGTGGGCAAATATCTAGGAATGGGATTGCTGAGTCATGTGGTAAGTACATGTTTACTTTTGTTAAAAAAAAAAAGAAAGAGAGCAAAACTGTTATCAAAAGTGGCTTATATTATTTTGCATTCCCACCAGCAACATACAAATGTTCTAACTGCTCTGCCTCCTCCCCAGCATTTGGTGTGGTCAGTTCTTTGGGTTTTGTTTATTAACTGTTAGCTATTCTAATAGGTGAGTTGTAGTATCGCATTGTAGCTTGAATTTTTATTTCCCTGATCACTAATGATGTTAAGCATCTTTTCATGTGCTTACTTGCCATTCATATATCTTCTTTGGTTATGTTACTGTTTAAATCTTTGACCTATTTTTTAAACTGAGTTTTGAGAATTTTTTTATATTCTGGCAACAAGTCCTTTGTCACATAAATACAATTTTCTTTCATTTGATGGTTTGTCTTTTATTACTTAACAGTGTCTTTTCATGAGCAAATATTTTTAATTTTGATGAACTCCAGTTATCAATATTTTTTATGGTTTGTGTCCTACCTAAGAAATCTTTGCCTTAGATCACATAGGTCACAAAGGTTTTCTCTTATGTTTTCTTCTAGAAGCTTTATGGTTTTAGCTTTTACATTTGGATCTCCAACCCATTTTGAATTTATTAATTTTTATATATGGTGTGAGGCAGGGATTGGTTTTATTTTTTTCCTATGGATATCTAGTTGTTCCAGCACCATTTGTGGCAAACACTATCACTTTCCCCATTGAATTGCCTCAGTACTTTGTCAAAAATCAATTGACCATATATGCATGTGTCTATAGGTCTGCACTTTATTTTATTCTATTGATCTATCTGTTCCTCCTTATGCCTGCATCATACTGTCTTAATTGCTTGACCACTGTTACAAGATTCCAGTGAGTCATGAAATCAGGCAGTGTAAATCCTCTTTGTTCTTTTTCAAAATTGTTTTGGCTATTCTAGGTCCTTTGCATTTCTACACACATTTTAGGATCAGCTTGTCAATTTCTACCCAAAAAAAATGCTTGCTGGAATTTTGCTTGGGGTTGAGTTGATGCTATAGAACAATCTGGGGAGAAAAGACATCTCAGTATTGAGTCTTCTGATCTATTAGCATGGTATTTCTCTCCATTTTTTTTTTTAGGTCTTTGTTAATTTCTCTCACCAAAGTTTGATAGTTTTCAGTGCGTCAGTCTTGAATATATTCTGTTAAATTTATCCCTACTTAACTCATGTTTTAAAAATGCTATTGTAAATGGCATTTTACAGATTACAATTTACAATTGTTTGTTGCTAGTATATAGAAATACAATTGATTTTTTAACATGGAGACATTTCTCTTTTTGCAGTTTTATTGAGATGCGATTAACATATAATGTATTAATATAAGGTATATAACATAATGATTTGAGATATGTACATATTTCAAAATGATCACCACAATAAGTTTAGTTAACATCTGTCACCTCACCTAGTTACAAGTTTTTTCTTGTGATGTGAACTTTTAAGATCTACTCTCATTGCAACTTTCATGTATGCAATACAGCATTGTTAACTATAGTTACCATGCTATACATTACATCCCCAGAACTTATTTATCTTATAACTGACCACCTTCACCCATTTCCCCCGCCCAGACCCCACCTTCTGGCAACAACCAGTCTGTTTCCTTAATCTATGAGTTTTTTTTTTTTCACTCATTAGTGATGTCATACAGTATTTATCTTGAGACTGAGCTCTTGATCCTGCAAGCATTTGCTAGAGTGACCAACCAACCTAGTTTGTCTGGGACTGTCCTGATTTTAGCACTAAACGTCCTACATTGGGTAAACTCTTCCCTGGGATGAGAAAACTCCCAGTTTTCAGTGATGGGCACAGAAGTTTAGGGGAAAGGTACAAAACCCAAAGGTGACCCCCAAAAGAGAGACTGAAAGCCATACTGGTTTTAGTGCCAAATGGACATAGCACTTTCCCTAGTCTCTGTTGCTGATGATGGCAACCATGATTTGCAGTTCCTGATACTGGATCATCCATTATAAACCACCCCCACCCCCACTTCCTAGTGATTCAACTTAAGTGCACTGTAATCTAAAGCATGAGCATCCACTTTGCCTGTGGACTGACTGTTATGATTTGTGTCGAGACAGTGCTAGTTTAATTTTTAACATGGTGAATATTGTGGCCATGTTTTTTTTTCTTTTTTTTTGCGGTATGTGGGCCTCTCACTGTTGTGGCCTCTCCCGTTGCGGAGAACAGGCTCCGGACGTGCAGGCTCAGCGGCCATGGCTCACGGGCCCAGCCGCTCCGCGGCATGTGGGATCTTCCCGGACCGGGGCACGAACCCGCGTCCCCTGCATCGGCAGGCGGACTCTCAACTACTGCGCCACCAGGGAAGCCCTCCGTTGGTATTTCTAACTCACTGCTGGACAGAGGTCTTCGAGACTCTGGTTCAAACCACCCACTTTACAGATGAGAAGACTGAGGTTCCGAGAGGAGAAAAGCCCTGCCCAAGGTCTCACATCTCCCTCCTGCCCCATTGCAGCCCATTCCTCTTCCCAGTGGGATGCTTCCCTTCCTGCTCCCCAGTCCAGCGTTCCCGTGAATGTTTCCTTCTTCCCGCAGTACTCTGTGTTATCTGCTCTACCTCCTCCCACTCCCCAACCCACACACTTGGGTCTGGGCAACTCCAGCCACGCTCTCCCTGCCTTCCGTGCCTTCACACATGCTGTTCCCTCTTGCCTGCTGTGCTGTTCCCCTCACACTCCACCTGGTAGGTGTCACTTGTCCTTTGACTTCTCCCAGGTGTCACCTCCTCCATGAAGACCTCCTTGACCCTCCCCCAATGCTGGGTTAGGCCCTGACTTCAGAGCTGCTCACATGCATCATTCTGTACTTTTTTTCTCTGTGCTGCCACTGTTGGCTTACAGAGTTTGCTTTCTCTTAGACAGAAGCCTTGCTGAGGGCAGGGAGCGGGCCTTTCACTATGCAGCCTGACTGCCTAGTACAATAGTAGGGCTTGTAAATAACACTCAATAAAGATATTCAACAAATAAATATTTATTCAGCCCTTTCTCTGCTCAAGACCCTGCTGGGAACTGCCAGGGAGACAGAGATAGAGAAGATGGTTTCTGCCCTTAAGGAATTTGCTGGCTAACAGGGAGACCAGACAAGTACATAAATAACCACATAAATAAAAGGTAGGAAGTGCTGTAAGGCTTTGGAGAAGAGCAGAGCTCCCTGGGTATTTGAAGAAAAGCCAGATACCTTCACAAGAAATGCTTGAAGAAGGTGGAGTGATTTGAGTGTAGGGTGTTGAAGAATGGGTGGAAATTCAACGGCTGCCTCGGTGTGATGGGGCCTAGGTGGGGGTCAGGGACCTTTCAGGTAGAGAGAACAGGGTGGCAAAGGGGCCGGGGGTTAAAGGCAGCTTTGGACTGAGAGGCATGTCACAGGGAGAGCTGAGACTGGATGGGCATCGGGGGCAAAGGACTTCGAATGCCAGGCGGAGGCATCTGTGGATTTTATTCCAGCGGTTTTCAAACTGTTTTCTGTGGAGCCCTGGGGCTCCATGGAGGTGTCTCAGGCCCGACAGGAGGAGGGTTCGCAGCCATCCTGATCAGCTTTTGTAGTCACCTAGGCTTTTACACGAATAATAGCTCCTATGCCTTTAAAAGTCTGCCCATCATGCCATGGGCGATGGGGAGCCACTAGGGTTCTTGAGCAGGGGAGTGACGCCAGGAGGTGGTAACTGGCCTTGTCTCCCTGCCCGCCCCCCCATACACACACACTACATACACTCAAGAAGGTGGGGCAAAAGCAGGGGTGATGGATGAAGCTGCCGCTCTGAGGCGCTGATACATAGCGTGAGAAGCAAGTGCTGTAACTAATTTCCCTGAGCTTATGTTACCTCACCAACCTGGTAGGTCGGCCTGGGCTCTCTGCCCTGGGCTCAGCTCCTGGCATCCTAAGGTGAAGGGGCAGAAACCCCTGTCAGGCACCTCCCCCAGCTAACCCCGCCCCCCACCTGACAGCCCTTTCTGCTCACAATCGCCTTCCCCTTCCTCCTTCTCCCATCCCCATCCCACTCCGCTTTAATCCACCCCTTCCTCTGGCCTTGCCCAGCACCTGTTACGAGGGTGCTGAGACAGCAGAGCAGCCGTAAGGCTTCTCCTCCAGCCCACGTGCAAAACTGAATACAGGATTCTCCCCAGACATCCCCCAAACTCCACACCTAGATCACGCTTTCCCCACTTCTCACTGTGATTCGCGCACCATTTAAAAAGATCCTGAAATCCCACCTCTTCCAGGAAGTCTATCTGGGCTGCTATAAAAAAAATCTGAGCTGAGAATGATTCTGAATCCTCGCTCAGGGGAAGAAGAGATCCATAATCGATGAATGATGTCTGCTGTGAGCGCCAGATAGGAACTGTGGCTTCTGTGGCACATCTTTATCGTCTTTACCCTCTTGATTCCCAGCATCAGATGGGGCTATCCAACTAGACATTTTTGAGGTCGCTACCGCCCTCAGATTCTGGAAGAGGTTGCACAAAAACAGAGGATATCCTCTTCAATGCTGAGGCCGCCTCCTCCCCCATCTCTGCTAAAAAGATCTGCATTAACTCTTCTGTGGTCTGATCACCCATAGCTGGGGTCTTGCTGCTGGTCCTCATTTCTGGGAGGAAGCAACGAGAAGACAGATGACAGAGTCGTCTTCCCAACAGTTCTTTGCTCACTCCAACTTGGGGGCAGTGTTAAGTCCCACTTTGAAGGTCAAAATTTTAACTTCATGAGTGCAGACATGCCAAATGCTCATTCCATCTTGGGGTGTGCAATTAACAACAATAACAGCGGCAATACCATGCATGGAGCTCTTCCATGTGCCAAGTGCTTTCTGTCCCCTACCTTCCATTCTTCCATGAGAGCCTGTATCCATTATCCCAATTTTATGCAGAAGGATGCTACAGCCTAGCCATGTCCAAGGTCACAGATAACAGATGACAAATCTGGAATTCAAACCCACGTCTGACTAGCACCAAGGCATCCTGGGGAAGAGCTGTCTCTTGCCCCTGAAAGGTTAGGTGTTCTTCCCAGGACAACCATGGATCCCCTACCTGTCACCTTGCACCCTTGTCTGGCTCCCCTTGTGGTCTGCGGCCCCTTAAGCATGTGGTCAGTGACTCTCATCTCTGTATCTCTAGTCCCCAGCTGACACACAGTAAGGTTTCCCTAAATATTGATTGAATTAAGATCAGTGCACAGAATTACGGTGGAGGTAGACTTGGAACCAAGAATGAGTTGGTAATTTCTTGGGATCAGAGCTGCCCAGCTATAGAAGGGGCTGCCTTGTGAGGTATCCCCGTCCCCGAGAGGATCCCAGCCACCTGAGACTGACGATCTCCATCGAGGATGCTGCGCAGGGGCTTCTCTGCAAGCAGAGGGTTGGCCTGGATGACCTTTCAACTGTGAGATTCTGTGAGGCTGCCGTCCTTAGGAATTGCCATCTGCTGTGTGGAAAGCACGGGAAGAAAGAAGGAGGCAAGACAAGGAGGCGAGAGGGAGGGGTGAGTGGGAGATGCCGAGCTGGGGAGAAGAGGGCCCCTGTGCTGTCCTTCGGGCAGGGCAGGTGTAGCCAAGGATGGCAAATGGGACTACAGCTAGAGAAAAATAGCCACATCTCTGCTTATTTGGAGAGGTCATGGCATTGGGGTGGCCCAGTCTCCCCCTCTTGCCAGGGGACACAAGCACAAACTAAGGGTATGAGGCTGGGTCCCATGGCTCCCCGAGCACCCCCTCCCAGGGACCGGGCCTCATAGAAGTTCCTGAGGATGGAGAAGCAGGGCCGAGAGGCAGAACCAATCTAGAACCCTGAGTATCCAGCTCTGCCCGGCCCAGCTCTGCTTGGGCATGTCCTGTCTCCTCCCTGGGCCTCAGTGTCTATGCCTGTGACCGCTCTGGCCCTTTCCACTTCTTACTGTGGACCACTCTCTTCCTGCATGGTAGACAGAATTAGCATCTCCATTCTTCTGGGCCCCCTGCAGTAGTATGATGCAGCCACACCCCTACCCTGGCCTGTGGTGGGTGGGGTCTACTTCCCCACTTCCTGATTCGGGGCTTGGTCATGGGGACTTTCTTGAGCCAATGAGATTTTAGCAAATGAAACACGCATAGATGCTTGAAATGTATTTGCAGAATTGGGCCTTTTCACCAGGAAAACAATAAGCCTCAAGTAGTGCCCGGTCCAAAGAAGATGCAAGAAACACAGACAGAAGGAATCAACCAGCAGCTTGGAGTCTTGCCAGCCAAGCCCAGTCCTGAACAGCCAAACCCCAGACACCTGCAGACTTGCAAGAAATAAATGCGCCGTGTTTTACGCCACTGAATTTTGGGGCAGTATGTTATGCGGCATTACCATGGTAGTAGCTGACTAATAAATCTTTCTTGGATGCATGGAATCCTGTGCTTTGAGGGGTTGTCTCAGCCCTTCTTCTGCTTGGAGATAAGGCCATAGCTTATTGGAGGCACGGGGCAGTTCCCTGCAGCCCAAGGGAGACAGCAGGATGGAGTCTGGCTGCTTTGAGGTTAGGGGTGTCTTTCGGGGAGGCTGGCTCAATGGGGCCTGCTCTGGATAACGAGGGAAGGGCTTCCATCGGCGCCACTGACCCTACCAGTACACCTGGCCTTCTTATTCCAAAAGGAGACACCTTTGCTGGGCTGAGCTTTGAAGAGCCACGTGATTCTGGAGCTGTGCTGAGCCTCACTCGTCATACGGTTCATGTTCTGAGGGCCCCAATTGCCCGTGTGAGAGTCAGGGACGAGGGACCAGAGTCTGCTCACTTAGGACTTCACGGCTGATTACATAAGGAAATACAAGCAGCTCTTTAGGCAGTGGGGGATAAGCACGTCCCTCGCAGTGCGGCCTCGGCATCTGCTGGCCCTCCAGGCTTGCCCTGGGATTCTGGGTAGCTGGGCTGTGGGCATTAGAAGTCTGCAGCTTAGCTTCCAGACTCAGATAAACCTGGCTTTGAATCCCAGGCCTGCTTCTTTCCAGCTGTGTGACCTTGAGCAAGTTGCTCACCCTCACTGAACCTCTGCCACCCCTCCTCTAAAGGGCCCACAACAGTAGCAGACACTCCACGGGGTTGCCATGAGGATGAATGCAAGTCCTGTGCGTGGTGCCTGGCACAGAAGTGCTTGGTGATACAAGTGAGCAGGGCTGTTAATAATAACTCATTCTCGGGCTTCCCTGGCGGCGCAGTAGTTGAGAGTCTGCCTGCCGATGCAGGGGACACGGGTT
>NC_041227.1:98393731-98409683 GCF_002837175.3 Physeter macrocephalus | reverse complement strand
GGGAGAGGCCACAACAGTGAGAGGCCCGCGTACCGCAAAAAAAAAAAAAAAAAAAAAAAAATATATATATATATATAATAATAATAATAATAACTCATTCTCATTAGACTCAGGACTTTATCTTCCTCAAGATGCATTCATTCCTTTACTCGGTCCTTCAAAGGCTTTCCATGTGCCAGGCGGGGCACAGAGAGGTCACAGGTAGTCTCTGAGGGGGACGGATCCACAGGCAGCTGACTCAGATGCTGAGGGTGTGCAGAGACAGCACCACCATCCAGCCCCCTGCAGCTGCTTCCGCTGTTTTGCACCAGCACTTCCGGAAAGATCTCCTGAGAGGTGGCTCTCATTTCTCTGCGGAAAGTTCACTTACTTCCCTCCCACTTGGACCTGCTTCCCCATCCTCTGCCCTTGGCGTACATGATTCCAGTCACAAGACAGGTTAAGGCAGCCAACTGGTAGGGTCTGAAAGGGAAGCTCAGCTAATTGCATGGCGGGTGCTGGCTCCCCCACGGAACTCTCCAGAAACCACTGCCCGGGCCGTGCCCTCCCTCTGCCCTGAGTGTTAGGCCCAGATTGGCTCCATGGGGATGAAACCTGAGCTGCAGGGGACACTAGGGAGCTCTGGATCTTCCTCTTCCCTGACAGTCTCCCAATGTGACAAGTGTCACCTGCTAGGGATGGAGATAGAGAGGGAGCACTCCGTTTCCCAGCCCCTTCCCCCTCCTCCCCCGTCACCTCCAGGAGGACTCGTCAAATAGGGTCCTAGCCTAACTTCTTCAGGCCCTGCAATACTAGAGATGGGAAACTGAGGCCCACAGGAGTGAAGGGGCCTGTCCCAGCTCACACAGCTCAGGGTGACCAGAGCTGCGTGTCGGTCTGGAGATCGGGCCTCTGATTCAGTTCTCACCTAAAACGCTGCTGCGCTCCCACCCCTTGTATGGGTGAGGCCAGGCTGGGGCACAGCCTCACTACCTCTGCTCCAGAGACAGACAGGCCCTTGACTCACAGGGCCCAGCTTCCAGGCAGCACTCCTACCCCTGCTAGAAGACTGACCTCTTCTTGGCTGAGAGGCCCAGCAGAGGCAGCTGGCTTTTTTCTGGAGACACCAATTTGGTCCTGCCTCCCTTTTCTTGTGGAAAGCAGAGCCTGATGGGGTAAGGGAGTGCTTTCCAAACTGTGTTCCTTGGAACCCCTTGGGGGCCGTGGCAGCAGGGCTCCCCTGGGGCCAGAGCACAGACTGGGGGCCAGAACACAGACTGAGTGCCTGGAGGAGAATGTAGAGTCCAAAGGATGCAGCAAGAGGAGCCCTGGCCCAGGGCACCAAGTGCTAGGCTCAGATCACTTCTCTTCCGCTAACCTGGTGCTTCCTCCTCCCTGGAGGACCCTCGATTGCTCATCTGCCTTACAGGGCAGCTGCGGGGAGGACAGCTGTGGAGGCCCTCGGGCCGTGCCACGGCAGGGGCCACAGGTTCAGGAATGTCCCTGAACCCAGGGCTTTGGGACAGGGTGGGAGAGAGGCAGCCGTGTAGCCAGTGCACTGGCCCCTCCTTCCTTCCTTCCTTCCTTCCTCGGAGGCCCCAGAGGGGCCAGAGCCGTTACAGAGAAGGGACTTCAAGTCAACAGAGACAAATTGGCTTAATTGACCCAAATTAGCAGCAGGGAGGGCCCCAATGGCCCAGCTGCTGGTACATTTAATCACTGTCACCCCTGTGGGATCAGGGACAGCCCCCCTCCCCCAGGCCCTTAGGGTCATCTCCCCTGTGAATGCCGCCTCTCTGGAGTCCTCCATCGGCAGGAAGTAACGCTGGGACTTTGGGGACAAAGACAGCCTTAGGCCAGAGGTCAGAACACCCTGCAGAGCTGAGCCTGGCTTCAGGAGAGACAGCCTGATCTGGAAAGGGGGGCAGCCCCGGGAGCTGGGGGTTCTTCCCAAGCCCCTCATTCTGAGCTCAATGGCCACCCCTTGGAGAGGGAGGGATCCACTGGGGCCAAATGACCAGCAAGGCTTCTCGGAAATGCTGCCCAATTCCTGCGATTTACAGAGGCTCACGGAAGGGAAGGCACCCCCAGGCTCTGGACCGGCTTCTCTCCTCTCTTTCTGCTTTCCACCGTGATGACTGGGATGGTGCTAGGGTGGTGATCAAATCGGGGTCTCCTGCAAACCCTTAGAAGGTTTAGAGCCACAGCCCTCCTTGGTCTCTGGGGACACCGTTACCAAGATTACTGTTGGCTGTTACTGCCAAAAAATCCTGTGCCGTGAGAAGGCAGGAAGGACACTCTCCCCCCCCCCACACCCCCAAATCCCCTCCTGGTGTCTGCCTGCTCCTTGGTGGGGACCGTCCCTCCCCGCTTCCCACAACACCCACTGGCAGCTGGGCCTGGGCCCAGGAGCTCCAGGTCAGCGGTCCTGTGACCTCAGGGCCTCCTGTGACCTCAACCCCTCTCCGGTTGCATCTCTATTTTTCCTGCTTGGAATCTTTGATCTGCCAGACCTGTCTTTGCATCCCCGACCAAGCCCTGTGTACGTCACTGATCGGTCCTGGCCCTGGCCACACTCTAGCCCCCGCCCCTCCCACGCATGGCTCTACCTGCCCTTATGCATCAGCCCTTCTCTGGGCTCTTCCCTCCTTCTTCTCTCCTGATCCACCACTCAGGCCCCCCTCCCTCTGACCACGTTCCTCTCTTTGTCTCCATAAATGCTCCACTGGCTTCAATCTGGGTGCTGATATTACACAGTACAGACCCCCAAGGGTGGAGTCCGTGCTAGGTTCATTGAGAGCAGAACATTCTCTCTCTCGCTCCAACTTATAAATGGGCCACTTATCAAAAGTTCATTGAAAATTGGCTGTTAGAACTGGGAAACACATTTCCACACCCTTCTCTATAGAGACAATAATATCAATAGCAGTTACATTCCAGGCCAGCCCACCAAAGAGACGTTACCTATAATTAATTCCATAAATATTTATGGAGCACCTACTATGTGTATACTGAGACTGAATAGTGGTTCTAAGTGTGTTACCTTGAGTTCTGGGTCCTGGGACAGAGGACTAAGTGAGGGAGAGAAAGGGAATGAGAGAGAAAGTGAAAAGAAGTCTCTGTGCACATCATTTAAAAATAGGATAAGTCCAATCATCAAAACCTTTTCCACACTCCTCCTCCTTCCCAGGGCCCCTCTCCTCTGGGGCTTCCAAGTCTCCGCTCCCCACCGGGACTCCCAGCATTGGGGCGACCCCTCTAGGATCATCCTAATTCCAGGAAGCTTTATAGAATGCAGGTTCCCAGGCCCCTCCCCAGCCAAACTAATCCAGAAGTTCTGGATGTGTCCTGAGAGGTGACTCTTACTCTAGTCCCACACCCTCTACCATTTTGAGGGAGTCTTGTTCTAGCAGTGGGCCTCAATCATGGTTTCCCTTTAGAATCACCTGGGAGCCCAGACCACACCCCAGGCTAGTGAATCCAGAATCTCTGAGGCTGGGACCCAAGGCATCAGTCTTTATTCAAAAAAAGATCCTGAATGTGTAGCCAAGATTGAGAACCACTGCCTGGGTTGTTCGATTTTTCACAAAGTTTTTCCTTCCCTGCCCCTGCACCCACAGATGACCAAACTCATACCAGCCCTCTCTCCCCACTACCCTCCCCCTCTCTGTTTCTCCTGGGGACCCGCTCTCGTGCCTCCACGGTGACACTCATTTCCATCTGCCTGGACTCGGGCCAGGCAAGGGTCCGTGGGACCTGGGATGGCGAGTCCGCATCTTGGGTCAATACAGTTTGGCTGAACGTGAATATCGAATATCGGAGGCTGGGGGCCCGAGGCTGTGCTCCTGCAAAAGCGGCTGGACTGGGCCGCCCTGCAGCTCTTCCCGCTGTGGGGTTAGGAGCTCTGCAGGTCACCACTTCCCCACCCCATGGAAACCCTAAACTGCTGGGCCAGGGCCAGGTCCCACCCTGGGTCTCACAGGCTCCCGTTGAGCGCAGGCTCCCATCCCCAAGTTGGCGGAAGGTGATCTCACATTTGCAACAATTATTCACTTAACTGGGTTCCAATTAAATCGGAGAGGAGGTGGAGGGCTGTGTCTGTGTTTGTTCCCCTCCTTCCTCCTTCCGCACATCAAAGAGAGTGCAGGGAGGATGACAAAGGCCTTTGTGGATCTGGAACAATCCTGCTTTCTGCACTGGGCTGGGCCTCACCTGCTGCAGA
This sequence comes from Physeter macrocephalus, assembly GCF_002837175.3. NCBI lineage: Eukaryota > Metazoa > Chordata > Mammalia > Artiodactyla > Physeteridae > Physeter > Physeter macrocephalus. The sequence goes on along the minus strand of NC_041227.1, from coordinate 98,405,482 downwards.
GTGGCTCTCATGCCTGCCTTTCTACTTGCGGGCTGGACTCGTTCAAAGGTCCTGGGGGGTGCTGGCAAGAGCCAGTTCTTTTCACGGGCTTCCCCCGCAACTGGGAAACAGAGTGGGGTCCCAGGGAATCGGTGGCAGAAGTGAAGGGACCACCCCCCCATCAACAGCACCACCCAGATTCCCCCAATGGCAGAGTGGCAGGGCCCCAGGGATGGGCTAAGTGAACCCAGAGCTTGCCAGCTAGGCTCACTGGGGGTCTCCAGGGCTGCCATGGGGTGAGAGGGTGGGACAGATAACTCAGTGAGACACCGCTGCTCTCCATTCAACCAGCAGCTCTGCTTGGATCTGCATTATAGATCATCTGGATTCTATAAACGTATTTTGTATGCTGTAATATATTATATGTTACATATATATTGTGTATTTATCTGGCCATAAAAGAAAAAGAAGATCAATGACTGAGCCCAATCTTATCACATTTCAGAAAGGGAAACTGAGACCCGGAAGGGGGAAGGGACTTGCTCAAGGCCACACCACCATTTTGGGGGCTAGGTTGCTTGGATCAAGGTCTCCTGGCCCTGATCTCAGCCCCCAGTGGCCAGGAGATGGCGGAGCTCCATGGGCAGGAAGTGAGGAGGGGGCTGGATGGAAGGGTGAGCCAGGCTGGGGTCTCGTAGGAAGCACCTCCCTCCCACCTCTGGCCTCTGCTCCCCAAGAGGGACCCCTCTCTGGTCCACACTGCAAAGAGGCCAGGAGATCATGATGGTGACCAGGGGCTGAGGCTGGGTTCATGTCCACAGGGCCCTTTGGCTGGATGCCCTATCCCATGGAGAACCAGGCCATGTCTGGGGGCTCTGGTCACAGGGGTGAGTGCCGCAAAGGGACCAAATCTATGGAAGGACACACATGTCTGGTCAGCTTCTGGAACACAGTAGGTATTGAGGAAAGCTGTGTCGAATGAATGAATGAATGAATGAATGAATAAAACAGATCTCAGTTTAGGAATCATGACCAAGATTTCTAATCCGGGGTGAAGGAAATGACGCCCTGTAAGGGAACTGGTTGCAGAACGAGGAAAGTTAGAATCAGAGGGGGCTACTGAGTGCCCCCCGCATCCCTGCCCAGAGAGAATCCCCTGACTGATGGGGCAGGCACAGTCTCTCCTGGGGAAGCCCGTAGTCTGATGAGAGAGGCACAGTCTTCTCTGGAGGAGCCCCAGAGTGATGAGGGAGGCCCAGCTTCTCCTGGGAGAGTCTGCAGTCTTGGGGCTAGGGAAAGGAAGGGAAGGATGTTGCTACCTGGGGGAACTCCCTGTCTCATGGGGCATGCACTTGACTTGGGCAGCCTCTTGCTTGAAAGAGGAGGCAAGGCTGGGTCTCAGAGGCAATGCACCCCTTCCTGGGTGTGGAGCAGAGGGGCACACGTCTGGGTGCCCAGCAGCAAAGGACCTGGGCGCTGCGGCCAGGCAGGAGGAGAGCCATCGACATGCCGGTCAGGCAGCCAGTCGCTGAGTTATTATTATTTCTTTTTTTTTGAGCTACTTAGAGCAATTTACAGAAATCATTTAGGGGCCATTTAGGGAGAAGAGAAAAGATGAAGAGTTTTAAAGGCAGGCCCGGGGATGGTTTTATGCAGATCGGCTTTGCAGGGATATGGAGAAGGAAGGAGACTCTGGATTCTGAAGGTTGTGGGTTGGGGGAGGGTTCTGGTCTGACATATCTGCCTGGGAGCCCCCCAGGCAGCAGCCAGGGACCGAGGAAAAGGGATGGCTGCGGTGGGGGGCGGCGGTGTATCTTGGGCGGAGACGGCTGAGACACATGAGGAAGAGGGAAGGGGGCACGGGTGGGTGAGCCAGCCGCCCTGCCTTGGTTTTCCCTTCTGTGATCAGGGCACCTGCATGGGTGAGTTGACCATACTGGGATCAAGCTGATTGAGTGTGTCACTTCTTCTATGATATCGGGGCCTGGAGGAGGGGCTTTGGGACCCAGAGCTCCAGAGTCAGGAGATTAGGGCCCGGGGGAGTGGAAGACACAGTCTCTCTGCCTCTTCTTCTTCTGTGAGCTGAGCCAATCACTTCTCCTCTCTAAGCCTCAGTTTCCACATCCACATGATTATCAACTTCGCAGTGGGGATTACCTGTAATAAAGTCATAAAGTGTAGCCATTTTTCTACTGCCAATGGCTCCAGATGCCTCGGTCATGGTGGGGAACAGTAGGACACTTTGAGGTTGAGAACCTGACCTTCAAATACTCACATCTCCTGCCTACCACCCAGACAGAGAAGTCACGCTTCTAGGGCTGGACAAGGACAAAAGTGGCCTTCACTGGGCTGGCATCAGAGGCCCGAACGGGATGCATGGGGAACGCAGGTGTGTGTGTGTGTGTGTGTGTGTGTGTGTGTGTGTGTGTACATGTGTGCATGATGTGGAAGAGGAGAGGCGGGGGTCCTAGGGAGGGGAACGGAGGGAAAATGAGAAAACCAGTCAAACATTTAGCAAAGCCTTCCCGACAGTTCACATTTCATGCTGTTTGTGATGTGATGATTGGAGATGGAATCTGGTTACTCCATGTAAACATCATGCCTGCTGGTCTCTTCCCCTGGATACGCCCCTGGGGAAGCTAACTAGGTGTTGGGGGGAGCCCCAATCTGTGACCAACCAGCTTCCTCCAGCAATAGTTGGCCACGCTGCCCCCAACCTCCAACACCCTCATGCAAAACCTCTGAAGACACAACAGCAAGCCCACTGGCCTGGGAGCAGGGACCTGAGTCTCAGGTCCAGCTCTGTCACGCCTGACTGCTTTGTGCTGGGCTAAGAGCATTCCCCTGTCTGGACTTTAATCTCCCCATCTTTCAGATAAGGATGGTTCCAGGATGAGAGGGGCCTGAAGCTCCCATCTACCTCCCCTAAATTTAAGTATCTCCCCGCACTGAGCGGCCCCTCTGCGCCACAGTCCAGGGAGAATTTCAGAGTGCAAACCAAGAGGCGCTGATGGAGGGCTAGCTGCACACAGGGCACCACTCAAGGAGGTTCACACTCTCTTCCCTTTGGCCAGTTCTTTAGCAGGGAGGGTACTGATAGCATCTCCTGTCTATCCAGCCTCTGGGCAGTGCTGAGTACTTTACACATCAGCTCATTGAATCCCCATGATCTGAGATGCAGGTGTTGTTTGTTATTATCCCATTTTACAGATAAGAAGCCTGAGGGAACAGAAGTGACTCCCTCCAGGTCGGTGACACAGTAGAGGTTCCCTGGCTGCAGTGCTGTAGTCTTTCCACTGCTGTAGCAGGTGGACAAAGGTCACCCCACGTGGCTGCTCCACAATGGTCACCCCATGTGGAGCTCAACGCACCAGGTCACAGAGATTTTGGCAGTGGTTGCCCCTTTCCGAAATCCAGGTGAGCCAGTCTCTGTTTGCCTTCCCCTCTGCCCCCTGCACTGAAATTGTTTGCATCCTCGACCCACATTGGCTGGTAACCGTGTCTTCCTGCCGCATGATCAGTGCTTGGCGTGGAGCAGGTGTTCAAAAACACAAGCTGAATCAACCTGTAGCTACTTTTTACTGAGCACTTACTACAAGCCAGGCTCTGCTCCACGCACATTCCATGCATTTATTATTTATTCACTACCACAATCCTGTGAGGTGGGTACTCTTATTATCCCATTTTATAGATGTGGAAACTGAGCCACAGGGCAGTGACGTAATTTTTCCAAGACCGCAAAGCAAGGATATGGCAGCTGATTGTGACTGAAGGCAGGCAGGGGGGAAGGAATAAACATCCCCCCCTCTGGTCCCTGTCACTCATTTAGCGCCCAGATGTTTCTTCTGGGTGGTGCCCCAGGTGGAAAGGGTGAGAGGAGGGGAAGGAGCAACGTTTCTATTCATTCATTTCACGCAATAGGTACTGAGCATCTCTGGTGAGGCACCGGTTCAGGTGTTGGGAATACAGCTGTGAACAGAATAGATGTGGCCCTGCTCGTGCGGCTTCCATTCCAAGAGGGGGGGAGGTGTCAGTCTATGAACAAGAAGAAACATAACTATACAGTATGTCAGGGGGAGAAAAATGGAGCAGGGTCGGGGCGGAGTGAGGGACAGGCAGGGCTGTTTTAAGTAGGGCGTGGCTGGGAGGGCCAACCTGGTAAGATGCATTTGAGCGGGGACCTGAAGGAGGCAGGGGGGCGATGAGTCATGCTTATTTGGAGGAAAAGACCAGGCAGAGGGGTAGCAAGGACCTGAGGCTTGGCGCCTGGCATGGGTGAGGACAGCAAAAAGGACAGTGTGGTCGGAGCTGAGTGGGTGACAGGGAAGATATGGTCAGAGAGGTATTGTCAGGAAAAGGGACACTCGTGCAGCCTGTCAGCCCCTGAAGGACTCTGGCTTTCACTCTCAGTGAGTTCAAGGTAACCTGATCGGGCCTATGGTCTATAGCATCTCCTGGAAGAGGGGGAAGGAGTGTGGCCTCTGGGAGGCATCTGGGAGCTGCTGCCTGCCTGAATGGGAGTCCCCAAGGCCAGCATGAACCATGCCAGGGCTGGGGAGGAGCTGAGTGGGCTCTAGGCTGGACAGGGAATCTCCGAGAAGGACCCCAGAGAGTCCCCAGGGCTCACCGGTCCCCAGAGCACTAACTCCAGGGCCCCAAAAATACCTCCAAGGGGAGAATGTGGTAGGGCCCTTGGGGAGCTCCTAGCCCTGCACCTTCCAGGATGGCAGCCATTTGCCACATGTGACTATTGAGCAGTTGAAATGGGGCCAGTTGTGACGGAGCTGTGACGTGCTGCTGACAGTGTAAACTGCGTGGGGTATTTCGAAGATGTAACGCAAAAGGGAAAAAAAGAATGTAAAAATCTCATTAACTATTTTTACACTGATTACATGTTGAAATGATCATCTTTTGAATATTTTGGTTGAAATATACTACTAAAATTCATTTCACCTGTTTCTTTTTACTTTCCTCACGTGGTAACTAGAAACATTGGAATTACACGTGTGGGTTGTGGTACGTTTCTGTTGGACAGCACTGATCCAGCACGGCAACCCTGCTCTCACGGGCAGGGAAACTAAACTGCAGCAGGAGGAAAAGATTTGTCTGAAGGCAAGCAGTTGGCTGAAAGAACACCCGGGACAGAGGAACCCGGTGGGAGGCTGGGGAGACGAGGGCCCTCCGGGTGGACTGGGACATTTGAGCGACTCCTAAGGGCTCGCGATGAATTATAAATGGTTACAGAGACCACGCACTGAGTTCTGCCTGTTCTCCTTACCCAGCCCCCCACACCCCAACAGGATAGGCAGCAGGAGGGGTCAGCTCTGGGACCAGGGTGTCCCCGAGCTTTCAGGCTGCAGGATGCAGCAGCAGAAGTGCTTCAGAGATGCCTGGGCTCCGTCAGAATCTCCCTGTATCCTTAGACCTGATTTCTGGCAATGGCACAGGCTGCCTGCCCTGATGGTGTACAGGTAGACTTTATGCCCACCTGGGGGGCTGCTGTAGAGGAGGTGCAAATATTGGGAAGCCGTGGCCTCAAGGGCCAGGTATCCACCCTGGCATTGTGTGCTCTGGGTCCAGCTGCATTCCCAGGAAGGCCTCCTCCACCCTGGGATGGAGAGACCCTGGAAAGTAGGGGCGATGCTTGAAGCTGTTTTCCTGGGAAGGGAAGGAGGGAGGCAGGGAGGGTGGGAGAGGGGCCAGCAGCTGACCACTGCTGTTTTTAAAACAAGCAGCATGTTGCTAGGAGGCATCAAGGGTAAAAAAAAAAAAAAAAAAAAAAGAGACCCCAAACAAAACAAAACCAGAAAACCCAACCACCAGAAAACAGCTCTCCGGGAACTCTTTGGCACTGTCTTAAACATGCTTCCTGGCAGCAAGGCCTGGCACGGGGCAAGAAAGGAAGGCGACAAACCTGCTGATTGTTTCCTGAGCCCCTCGGGCAGGCACACAGCTTCTGTTCTGGGCACGTGCATGTACACTGGTTTCTTATCCTTGTGGCAGCACAGCAGAGAGAGGTGATGCTATTATGCCCATTCTGCAGATGGGGAAGCTGAGACTCAGGGAGACAAGGCAGGCAAGTGCTCCCGGGTAACCTAGCGACACAGCAGCAGGGCTACGATTCCAACCTATGTTTGGTTTTGGGCGACTCGAAAACCACAGTCTAACGTGACTGGCTTCTTCTGAGGCTTTCCTGGAGCCTCAGTCACTGACAGTGACTCTGGGTGGATCGGACCCCTGAGCTTCTGGCTGCCAGGGTGAGGGAAGAGGAGGGAGTCTGGGCCTCTATTAAAAATTGGGAGAAAGATCCTGTCTGTCTCAGTGCTCTCACTGGGCCACCTTCCCCAGTACTCCTGACCAGACAATAAAGACATTCCCGTCCCCACCCAAGGGGGTCAGAACTGGCTGTGAGCCACAGGCAAGTCCCTTCTGCTCTCTGGGCTTTAGCTGCTAAAATAATAAAATAAAAGCTCCAAATACTGAGCAGTATGCTACAGGCTCCCCATTCGCCATCCTATCTTACAGAGGCAGCAATCAAGGGGTAGAAATGAGAGGTCAGGCTGCTGTTAAGTGGCAGAGCTGGCGTTCAGATTCGTCACCCCGGTTGTCTGCCATGTGGTGGTACCTCTGATGACTTCTAATGGTCATTCCCCATCCCAAGAGCCCTTACTCCCAGATCAGCTGCTGGAACAGCTTCCTTCAATATCGCTCCACTCTGCAAATTGCCCCCAGCCAAGTCATTGTTGCTAGATCCCTGCTTTGATCAAGCCACTCCCTCACTCCACAATACTCCACAGCTCCCCAGTGCTCCAGGGTCAAAGTTCTGAGAGGTCTTAAGAGGTCATCCAGGTAACCCTGCATTTTAGCCCCCTTGCCTGCTATTCCCTCACAGGCAGCTGTGGCTCTTCCCATGCTGGACTCAGAGCTGGTAGGCCAGGGACAATTTTTGCCCTATGTCTTCCTCAGGGTCTCGGACACAGAGCGGATGCTGACTGATTAGTCTTAAGAGGCAGAATTCTTGAACCTGGGTTAAGGCATTCTGCAGTGGCACCTCTTCCATGAAGTCTCCCCTGATTTCTCTAGCAGATACGAGATTTCTCCCTTCACAACTCTGTATCCCTTCCAACATGTCTATGGCGGAATTTTATCACAATCTGTGGAGAAACAGCTCATCTCCCCAGGACAACGCCTTAGAAGCTCCTCGTGGGACAGGCCCTGTATCTTCTTCATTTTCACACTTAACACAGTGCCTGGCATGTGCTGATAATATTAATAACAATAATACTGAGAACTAGCATTTTCAGACACTGTGCCAGGCACTATTCTCAATATCTGACTTGGAATAATGACTCAACCCATCACAACAACCCTCTAAGTTGGGTATTTTTATAATCATTTGCAGATGAGGAAATATGCACAGTGGTTAAGTAACTTGCCCAGAAATCACAAGGGGATGGACAAAGCCAGGCAGGTTGGTGTTAGAGCCGAGTGCAGGGAAAAGGTGAGGGTGGAGGAGAACTATAACGTCGGGAGAGACCGAACAGTCTGCTGGCTCCAAAGGTGCCTAGCACAGGGCATGGCACATATTAGGTGCTCAGTTAGTAGAAGTGACGATTAAGATAACTAGAGGGCTTCCCTGGTGGTGCAGTGGTTAAGAGTCCGCCTGCCAATGCAGGGGACACGGGTTCGAGCGCTGGTCCAGGGGGATCCCACATGCTGCGGAGCAACTAAGCCCGTGTGCCACAACTACTGAGCCTGTGCTCTAGAGCCCGTGAGCCACAACTACTGAGCCCGCGTGCTGCAGCTACTGAAGCCCATGTGCCTGGAGCCTGTGCTCCGCAGCAGGAGAGGCCACAGCAGTGAGAAGCCCATGCACCGCAGCAAGGAGTAGCCCCCGTTCGCCACAACTGGAGAAAGCCCGCGCACAGCAATGAAGACCCAACACAGCCAAAAATAAATACAATAAATAAATTAAAAAAAAAAAAAAGATAACTAGATAGTTCAACAGCCGCTCAGACCCAGGTGGGTGGTCGGCGGGCGCTGGGTGGGGAAGGGCTTCCCAGGCAGGCGCGCTGCAGCCAAGTGGGGAGCTCAGCCCTCTGCACCAAACCAGCCCCACTCCCACCCCGGCTTCTCACCCTGCCACCTCCCCCAGCTGCAGCTCCCTTTCCTCAGCATCTCAGACCTCTCATGCACGGGGGCTGGCGGTTGGCAGTTTTTCTCCTGTCAGGAACAGCCACAGAAAACTGAGATCATTTCTCTGCTGTGTTGGCAGCTGAGAAAATGGCAATTTTTCATATTTCCAATCCAAGAGTTCCTTCCTATTGGACAAAGGCCCCACATGCCTGTCTCTCCCCAGAAGGGACAGGGCAGGGGAGACTGGGCTGACTCGGGGAGACTCAGGACAGGGCAGTGGGTCAGCTCGGGGCAGGTCACCTCGTTGGCTAAGAGGCATGGGCTGCAGTGGTCTTGTGGTGGCAGGGGGCCAGTCGTGGGAGGAAGGGGCCACCAGCTGAGCACTTGCAGACATAAAACAGGGACAGGCAGAGAGGTCAAAGCAACAGGTAATCCGGAGTCGCTGTGGGATTTCTCAGAGATCCAGGCAGACTGGATTTTGCTGCAGCCCCATTTTACGTACAGGAAGCTCGAGTCCATGGAAGAGGCCTGGGAGGCCACATAGCTAATTTGGCTGGGCAGCTAATTTGGCTGGAAGCCAGCCTTGCAAATCCTTGGGTGGTCTCTGCAGCAGTCTGCCCCCTGCACACCCTGGTCCTGCCTCTGATGGGGTGGCCGCGCGGTGGCAGGAAAGACAGCCACAGCCAAGATTGTGTGGGGCAAGGAGCTAAAGAGAGCAGACAGAGGTCCCCTCTGTGGCACGGGGGGTGGGGTCCCTATCCCCACGGGTCTGGAGCTCTGCAAGCCTGCAGCTGCCAGCAGCTCAGGTCACTCTCACTCCAAACCCTGCTATGGTTCCCCATTTCACTCAGTTTACCAGTTAATCTTCTAGGGCCTCCCTTCCCTACTTAATCTCCCTGCACCTTTCCCAGCCTGCACTGTGCTCCAGTCCCTGTGGCCTCCTTGCTGTCTTGAATGGTCAAGCTCACCCCTGCCCTAGGACTGGTCCCAATGTGATATTCAGATATTCGCTTAGTATGCTCCCTTGCCTCCTTCAAGTCTGCTTAATGACATTTAATCAAATGAACATTCATTTTAATACTGCACAACCCCTCCCAACACACACACACAGACACACACACACACGCTGTAATTCCCAATTCCCATACCCTACCTTTCTTTTATTTTCCTCAGCTGTTGTTGCCTTCTGACATATAATTTACTTATTGAATGTATTTATTATTTACTGTGGCCTCCTCTCTGCCCCCCACAAGAATAAAGCCTCCATGAGTGCAGGGCTTTTTGCTGTATTCATGGATTAAGACCAAGCGCCTGGAACAGTGCCTGGCCCACAGTAGGCAATAACTGAATACTTGCTGAGAGACAGGGAAGCAGTCTACGTGTACATGTATGTGCACAAGTGTACATTCAGTGACTTGTCTGACAAATTGTTAAATGCCTACTTTGTTCCAGAGATCCCAATAGACACAGGGGGATACAGCACCGGGAAGAGGGCACACAACTTCCAGGTCCATTCAAGTTTAATGCCAGTGGGGGGGCCAGGCAGTGCAGTTTACAAAGAGGGCAAATCGGAAATGAGGGGTTGGTGGGTCTTTGTTTAACTCAGAATCAGGGCAGGCTTCTAGGAGGAAGTGTGGATCCACTTGGGCCTAAAGGCTGAGTAGGAGATGGGGCAGAGAGTGTTCTGGTCACAGGGAACCGTATGTACAGAGGCTCTGACATGGAAAAGCACGTGACCCATATAAAGGACTGGAGAGATGAGTGCGGCCCGATGGGTGGGCCTCGCTCAGGTATGTGGGCGTGTGGCTGTCAGTCCCCATTTGTGCTTATTCCCTGTGTGCGTGAGACAGAGGGGTACAGCAAGAAGACCTCCGTATTCATGGTCAGAAAACCTGACCTCAAGAGCTGGTGTGGCCAGGTCTCCATTGAGCCTCAGCTTTACCCTCTGTAAAATGGGATCCTAGTTGCTGCCTTTACCTGGCGGTCACTGGTCTTCCAGTGACCAAATGAGATCTTGGATCTAAACTCCAAAGAACTGCTGGGACCCTCAAGTGTACGGGTGGGTGCCCATGACCGTGTGGGCGTGCATTTGAGTGCGCTGCACTGCCAGCTCCCATCGATACCTTTCTCCTGCCGTGACAAGTCTGCTGCATCATCTGTACCAAGCCACCAAAAATACACTTGCTCCTGGCCCTGAGCCAGGCTCCCCACCAGTCTTGGGGGCTGGGGGAGGGTGGGTGGGGGCCTGCAAGGTGGGGTCCTACAACCTCTGGGCAAAGGCGGTCATCTTGTCTCTCACCATCGGACCCTCAATGTGCAAGAGGACAAAGGCCACCTCGGAGGGCTGGGGCTGCGCCTCCCTCATCAGATTAGGGCCTCTCTGAAGACGGGGATGTCTCCCTTGTCACAGTGATCTCCAAGGGCAGGAACCATTTCCCCTCCACCCCTTCTGCCCCGCAGAAAAGCAGAGAGATTGTCACGCTACGTGACTCTGGCTGATTCTGTTTAAGGGCTGACCACCTCTGGGGCTGTGTTCCTGGGGAGGGGTTTGGGCTTGATGGTGTCCTGGTTGCCTGTTCTCTCCCAGGGTTAAGGGCTCGCCCTGTAAGGTCTGATGCTGTCCAGACCTGGATCCTTGGATGGGGATGCCTCTGAGAACCTGGACCATTTTGAGTGTCATCCATTTATCCAGGTGATCCTGGCACATCCCTCTCCCAGCTCTGAGGATCCTGAGAGATGGGCTCAGGAAACAGAGAGAAGCTGAGAAATTCCTCCAGCACACGACCTGCCCGCCACCCTTCAGTTTGAGTTGAACAGGAAGTCACTCAAGAGAAGAGAGTAACCAGTTGCCCACTCTCATGGGCCAAAAATGGTGTGGGTGAGAATGCAGCAGGAAGGATTCAAGTCTGATAAAAAGCAGAACTTTCCAAAGGCAGATAATTATCTAGATAATCTGGGCCAAAAACGGTTTTCTTCAATTACCTTTTCTACCCTCTTTTTCTTCTGCGCTGAATTATTCATTCTTGTGTTCATTCATTTGTGCGACAAGCATTGAATAATCCAGGTAATTGCTTCCATTTTCCACTTCATCCTGCTGGGTTGTCTGACAGCCAGCAGGGCCTGGGGTGGTGGAGTGGAGCGGGGGGGCAGGGGGGGATGCGGTGGAGGAGGAGTGGAGAGGCGCAAACTTGGCAGAGGAAAGGAGATAATCACTTCTGGACCCTCAGCCTATCTCCCAAGAGTGGCTTGTCCCCTCTGTTACCACACCAGCCTCACCTGTCTTAGTGCATGCCCCGCCCCCTCCCCGGCAGCCCGTTGGTCCTCCAGAGACTGATGCCGTAGCTGGCAGAGAGTCGGTGCTCCCCGATACACTGCCCCATCCTTGGAGACTGCTGGCGTATGGCACCGCCAGCTGAATTGATGATAAGGAGGCCCACTTTTCATTTAAAAAGACAGAGCAGGAAAATAGAAAAATTAATTTATTTTCAAAAAAAAAAAAAAAACCCCCCCCCACAACTGGTTCATTAATCTCTTATTAAAATTCTGTGCTGGGCTTCCCTGGTGGCGCAGGGGTTGAGAATCCGCCTGCCGATGCAGGGGACGCGGGTTCGTGCCCCGGTCCGGGAAGATCCCACA
>NC_041227.1:98292074-98393704 GCF_002837175.3 Physeter macrocephalus | reverse complement strand
CCATGGCCGCTGAGCCTGCGCGTCCGGAGCCTGTGCTCCGCAACGGGAGAGGCCACAGCAGAGGGAGGCCCGCGTACTGCAAAAAAAAAAAAAATTCTGTGCTAAGCACTGGCAAGGAAGAAGTAAGGAAGACCCTGGGGAGGGAACGGGGAGGAAGAATCATATCCGTTTGCTAGCGTCTGTGGCTGGCTTCTGCGGAAGGCGCATGGGTGTGGGGCGCAGAGACAAGGGAGGTGACAAGAGGCTTCTCTGTGGCAGGACAAGTGAGCTGGAAGGGGGCGTGGCATCAATCGCCTCCTCTCACTCTGCAGAGGAGGAAAACAAGACTTGGAGAGGGAGGTGACTGTCCGGTGGCTACACAGCAAGCTGATGACAAAGTCAGGATTTGAACCTCTAAATGATGGATCCCAGGGATCCAGACCGCCTTGAATTTCAGAATGGGGGCCTTTTCCTCATCTCCCCAACTGGACTTCAAGCTCATGAAAAGGAGTCGAAGATCAGGTTTTGAGCCCCTCCATGTGCCCTCTGCAGTGCTTGGCAAGGTTTATTAACACTACTGGTGATTGATTACCTTGACTGCTTGGGACCCGAGGCTAGCTTGAGGCCAGAGATCTTTGTATGAAGCCGAAGCCTCAGACAGAGGGGATGACAGAGGTGGTGGAATCTCTGCCGAGGGGCCAGGGTCAGACTGCCAATCTAGGAAACCCCTTTGGGTTCTGGTGCTGGTCCTGGTTCCAGAATGAACTGGCAGGATGACCTTAGCCGGTCCCTTTCCTTCTCCGAGTGTCCATTTCCACATCTGCACAAAGGTTGGATTTGGAGGTTCTGTGGTCTCTTTTAGTTTCGGTGTTGTGAACGGCCATCACTGTGGGTAGGGCAACAAAGAGAGACCACCCCGCCCCCTATCCCCTCTGCCCCAGGTTGGAGTTGGTGCCTCTCTGGTTCTCAGATTCTGCAGCATCACAAGCGCTCACTACCGATCTCAGGCCTGGCGTCTATCACTTTCAGACAAGCCCCGAGGGAGGGCCTAGGAGATGCCCGGGTCCCGTCCTGGTGTTCCAAAGTGGCCTTCCCTCCTTCAGCCAAGCAGTATCCTCAGAATGGATTCCAATACAGCTCATTTTCTGCCACCAAGTTTATAACACATCCCCACCTACTGGTCTTAAACATTAACAAGGCTGTGTTGTGGCATAGGGCTCCATGTGGCCAGGAAGATGGGTGTGTGTAGGGGGGCAAGGGGGAAGCATCATTCCTCACTCCCAGTAGTGAGGGAGCCTCCCAGGGCCAGCACTGACCCTGTCCTCCTGCTGCGTCCTCCCTCCATCTCCAAAGGAGGCCAGAACTTGGGTAATCGGTGGGGTGGGGAGAGCACAGACACAACCCGGAAGAGAAGCCAGGCTGGTGACCACAACGGTGAGGACACGTGCATTTGAGATCACGTATTCGGAGCATCATGGGACACTATATTCACATCCGTGTTACAACACGTCACCCCAGACACGTATATCCTGTACGGGCCACTCGAGGGGTATGGCACGGCTCTGCCCCATCCCTTTGCTCTCTTCCTGGTGTCTCTGTCTGTCTCCTCCCCCTCCCCTCTTCTGCCTCACACCCCAGAGCTCCCTTTTCAACTGACACTGCGAGGGCACCCAACAGAGTTATCTTCACACCCCATTCATTTCTTTTGAGTGCCTACTATGTGTCAAGCACTGGAGAGTGGGGCAAAACTGAAGAAGACATGGCTCTTGCCCTAAATGCAAGTGTGTGGGCATCAGGAGGGGTACATGTATAGATACGCCCATAAATATGCCCACACATACCCTTCACACACACACTGCGTCCCTGAGGAGTGCTGGGAAGGCAGCATGAAGGGCCAAGGCAGCACAGGAAGGAGACCAATTACTCTGTTGGGGGTTAGGAGCTGCTGATGAGCAGCCAAGGGGTAATCTAGGCAGACTCCCTGGAGGAGGTGATGTTTCAGTTGGGCTTTGAAGGCAAGGTAAGGATTTCTGGAGGCAAGGTATTCCAGATGAAGGGGCTGGCGGGTGCAAAAGCAGAAAGGCAGGAAGGTGAAAAGAGCGATATCCCATAAGATGCACAGAGGATGGAGAGCGGGCAGTACCACAGAAGTGAAGACGTAGATTGAGACAAGATCACAGAGGTCCTTGTATGTTGAGGGGGCAAAGAGTGTATCCTTGATCCTACAGGCAGTGGGGAGCCAGTGAAGGATACTGAGTAGGAAGCTGACATAATCAGTCCTCTAACAGGTTAAACAACCACCATGCCTTGCTAAACTCCTATCCAAACTGAAAATGGAGCAGAACACCTCCCCAGAGACCAGAATGCAGGGAAGTGGCCTTCTCAGATGGTTTCTTGCAGAAGCCTTGAGACTGACAGCAGTGTAGGGGCTGCCACCCCAGAGGCTGAGCTGGGCCCTGAAAGGTAGTGGGGCTCCATTCACACATGGTATCTGCCCAGCTGTCCTGGCAGAGAGTGAGAAGGGGAGGGATGGGCCGGGGGCCACACTGTTGGGGAAGATGGGGAACATGAGGGAGGCAGCCTGAGGTCACCCTGCCCCATGGCGCCAGAGTCAGAAACCCAGGCTATTTGGCTCCCGGTCTGGCTGTGTGGTCAGAACCCTGTGGCCTCGGTAGCCTGCCAGGCACGAAAAACTGCAACTGTACCCCCGCTCCAGCATCTTTGAAGAGCCCAGAAAACCCTACCAAGAGTTAGCTTGAAATGAGACTAAATCCATGTACCCTTTTCCTGATAAAGGCATGGTTTGGATGGGTGGGTGTTAGGTATTCCTGAAGGGGAAACCCAGGCGAGATGGTATTTTTGAGGGAGGAACTTCTTTGGCCTTATCCATCTGGGGGGGGGTCCCCAAGCTTTGAGCATCTGCTGGTACCCTTCCCTAAGGAAGGGGAGTCTGAGGCATGGGCTGGGGATTCAGGGAAGAAACTTGGAAAGGGAGACATAAACAGGAGGGGGAAATGCCTGCCCAGTGGGGGACCCCTGCTCCACCTACTCAAATAGCTTCCTTCTAATCACCTGCCAATCCTGGGCCCCGGGTGTCCCAAGCACTGTGCTAAGCACTGGCTGTGTGGGGGACAGAGCAGAATAAGCCCACCACCTGCCTCCACCACTCCAGGACTAACTGGGTACAGAGAAGACACCGATATCTAAGGAGAGGAGGAGGCAGATTTATTCCAAGAGAAGCAATGCCAGGACAGCAAGGCTCTACTGGGGCTGGGTTTTAGGATGCCGACAAGATTCTGGCAGGTGAGGGAGGGGAAAGGATCCTTAATTGGAGGCTGAGGGGGTCAGAAAGGTGGGCCGTCGGAACCCAGTAAGAGTGTCTGAGCTGCCTGGATGTGAGGCCATGGCTGGGCTTTTGGAAGGGAACTCTGGGAGCAAGACGCAGGGGATGGGGGCAGAACCACGCCTAGACCCAGGCCTGAGCTGGGTTTCCTCCTGCTGCGCCCCCAAACTCCCTGCTCACTGGGTCCGGGTCCCAAGCCTGGCCCCTGCAGTTCCAGTGTGCAGACATCCAGAGTCCCCTCTCCCCACCCTCAGTCTTGCACACGGAGCCCGAGATTTCTGGGTTCCAGCAGCACTCCCCCCGCCCATTCTTCTGATAAAGAACTGGGGTTGGCTGTGCCTGGTGAAATGAACGCAAAACAGCCCCCCAACCCCGAGCCACCCCCTCGCTGGAGCCGGGGAGAACCAATCTACTCGTAGAGGGAGGTCAGCCTGTTCCCCACCCCATCCTGGTCACAGGACCCTAGCTTCCCAGAGTCCATTCTTCTCCTTATTCTTTCAACCTTGAGAAGGCGCCTTGGTCTGGGTGAGCGAGGCCGCTGGTTAGAGACCTTGGGCGCGCTCACGGCCCGCCTGGGCAGGCTCCTAGGGACCGGGGCAGACGTGGGCAAAAGCTGAGCAGGGTACATGGAAGGTCCTCCGCCAACGCGGAGAGCCCACTCTCCCCTCCATCCTAGCCCCTCTCCAGGCTGTCCAGGCTCACCCCTCGGCGTGGGGCAGCCAAGTCCCCCATCCCTTGCTGGCTGGGGAACTGTGTGTCCGCTCCCCTCGTTTCCCGTTGGGAGGGGGCAGAGAGCCTCTCTTTCTCCATTCTCCCCTCCCCACCCCCCAGCTCTCTCCCTCCCGCCTCGGTCAGCGCCCCTCCCCCCCCCGCGCGCCCGCCCGCCTGGGCAGGCTCCTAGGGACCGGGGCAGACGTGGGCAAAAGCTGAGCAGGGTACATGGAAGGTCCTCCGCCAACGCGGAGAGCCCACTCTCCCCTCCATCCTAGCCCCTCTCCAGGCTGTCCAGGCTCACCCCTCGGCGTGGGGCAGCCAAGTCCCCCATCCCTTGCTGGCTGGGGAACTGTGTGTCCGCTCCGCTCGTTTCCCTTTGGGAGGGGGCAGAGAGCCTCTCTTCCTCCATTCTCCCCTCCCCCCCTCCAGCTCTCTCCCTCCCGCCTCGGTCAGCGCCCCTCGCCTCCCGGAGCGCCTCCAGCTTGCGGAAGGCCCGCTGCAGCCTCCTCCCGTGGGATCGGAGTTCCCACTCTGGGGGGCTGTTCCGCGACCCTAGGTCCCCCACCCATATCCCTGCTGTCCCACTGCCAAAGCGCGCCAACCCCGGCTCCTCCCTCTCCCGCCCCCTTTACCGCGGGGCCCGGGGCGAGCCTGGGGAGCAGACGCAACAGATTGCAGAGCGCGAGAGCGCGGAGCCCGCTGCCTGCGCCCGCTGCCCAGACCCCCGCCCTCTGGCTCGGCTAAGCCGGCCATTTGGATGCAGCTCACAGGACGGCGGGCAGGCGATCCCCGGGCCCCTGTCCACTTGCCTTCTCCAGGACCGCCGCAGGAAGCGAGGCAGCGGGCGGCGCGGCCCCGCACCGGCCTGCGCGCCAGGGGCGGGGGTCGACACGGTCCCCGCGGTCCCCAGCAGCCCTCAGCCCCGCCGGCTGCCGGGCTGGGAGCGGCAGGAGGGGCGGCCCGGACGCGATCCAGCGGATCCCTCGGGTCCCTTTAGATTTCCGTGGGCGGACACTCCCTCAGACTCCCGGGCTTGGACCCTGTTCTCTAACCAGGAGGAGGTTGGAGTGATACCCCCTCTCGTCCTTTTCCGGGGCCGGATTCGGTCCCCAAGGAGGGCCTCGCAGCCTCCGCTCCCGCCAAAGGGTTTGGGGGCTGGAGGTAACTCGAGCTGCCGCCCGAGATGCTAAGCTGGGAGCGGCGGCTGCGAGTCCGGGGGTGGAGGTTCTCCTTCTCCAGGCTCCTCTCTGCCCCCTCCAGCGGCTCCCGCCGCATCTTCACTCCCGAGTCCGCGCCGCGATACTCACCGTGGGCGAGCAGCGCCGAGAGGCAGAGCAGGGCGGCGCCGCCGCGGCCCGGCATCCCTGGGGCCATGGCCGAGGAGGGAGCGGGAGGGGGCCGAGGGGGCAACGGTCGACGACGACTTGGCCCCAGGCTGGGCTTGGTCACATCCAGCTTAGGGTGGCCGTGGCGCCCGGCTGTCTCTGCTGAGGCTCTGGGGGCCAGGGAGTGCAATTCGGGGACACTTTGAGGGGAGGGGGCGTCCCGGGCGCCGCCGGCTACACCCTCGGAACTGGTGGGGTCGCAGCACCAGGCGGGAGGAGCCTCCACCTCCCGGCTGGTGCCCCCTGCAGGATCTGTGCGGCTACGGGGGAGCCGCACGTGCGCTCCTGGGGCCGGGTGGCCACTGGCGTCTCGCGGGTTGCCTAGGGCCAAGTGTCGGTTTCCACAGCCCCGCGGTCCGGCTGGAATCCGAACTCGTTCGAGGGTGCAGATTTCCGATGCAAACCCCAGTTTCTTCGGTTTCAGTAGTAACCCCACGTAGATAGCACGGCTTCCTCCCTCTGAGCGCCCTGCAGCAGCAGCTCCAGCATAAAAATCCCAGGTTAGGTGCAAATGAATGATTTCTTTCGCAGAGAAAGAGAAAATCCAGGCAACTTTAATCCGTCTGGAGAAGGAAAAGTTTCCGTGCAGTGATGAGACAGGCGACGCGGGTCGCCACGACCCGAGACAACGCCCGGACAGAATGCCCGAGATGGGCAGCCCGCGGCTTGTCCCCTCGCCGAGCTCCCTGCTTGGCTCCAGCGCGCTATCTCCAGTCTCGATCAGGGCCCGGGCTCCACACAGGCAGGCTCAGCGCCGCCTGCCTGGGCAGCGGCACCGCGGCTGGCGCGAGGGTGGCGCGGCCGGAACAGGCTGCCCCAAGGAGATGGGGTTTGGAGAAGCGAGTGAGCGGGAAACCCGGCTCTTGCGCCTGACCCCAGCCCTTCCTGCCCCGTGCGCCGACTCCAGCCTCCAGGCCGTGAGCGTCGTAGGATGGAGAGGGGCTCGGCCAGCCCGCGGCAGCCCCGGGTCGCCCCCCTCTCCTCCCTGGT
Source organism: Physeter macrocephalus (assembly GCF_002837175.3). Taxonomy (NCBI): domain Eukaryota; kingdom Metazoa; phylum Chordata; class Mammalia; order Artiodactyla; family Physeteridae; genus Physeter; species Physeter macrocephalus. The sequence continues at coordinate 98,387,293 of NC_041227.1, read as the reverse complement.
CTCGCTGTCTCAGCAGAGGGCCACGCTGCTCCGCCTCGCTCCTCGCCTTCCCCGGGGGAACCTGCACAAACCTTGAACTTTTCCGGGGTTCAGAGTCTCCGAGGTCTCCTCCTCCCCGCCGCCCCCGCCCTGCCCCCGGATGCCCGATGTCTCGGTGCAGCCGGGCATCTGCTCGCTCGCTCTCTCTCGGAGTCAGTTTGGGTGAGCGGAGCGCCGCGCCTGCCTGGGCTGCGGGCGGCGAGACCCGGGCGCCACGCCAGGGGCCGGGGCACCGGGCGCCCGCGCAGCCCGCGGCCAGGGAGGCGGCAGCTGGTGCCTACGGGGCCGAGTGGAGAGGAGGTGCCAGCAGGGGGACCGGCTCCCCATGGACGAGTGTGAGGGGAGAAGAAGAATCAAGGAGCAAAAAGGAAGAGGAGGCGGGGGGAGCCACAGTTGCACGAAGCAGCCGCCGCCGCCGCCGCCGCCTCCTAGGCGATCGCGCCGGCTGCTCCGCCGTAAATGACTCGAGAGAAACACACACACTCGCGCTCGCTCGCCCTCCTCCCTCGTCCGGGATTCAGCGCCCACCCCGGCAGCAGCGGGCGCGGAACCTGGCGCGCTCGCTCCCTTCCCCTCCCCTCCCCGATTCCCCTGGTCACGTGGCCCCGGAGCGCGCTGCCCACGACTCGCGCGCCACGGAGACGCCCCCCCTCCAACCCCTGCCTCGCGCCCCAGCTCCCCCTCCCCTGTCCACGTGTCCATTCCGCATTCCCAGCCTGGGAGCGCGCGCGTCTCCTTAATGAGACTTGGGCAAGAGCCGACCTCACGATTCCGCTAACCCCTGTTTCATGTTTTATTTTTCCTCCCCAGAGCAGGCTAGCGCTGGGGCCCCAGTGGGGCCGGCCGGCTGCGGCGGCCGCATTCCACCCCCCGGGTAGACGCCACCGCAGCCACTGCTGTCCCTTTTCAAAGGATGCTCTTTCCTCGCCGGGCGCCAGAGGTGTTTTACAGCCTCTCGGACAGAGGCGCGCATAGAGGGTGCCCTATCCCCAACCCCAGAGTCTGCGTGGGGCTCTTCGGAGCCCTGGGTGGGAATCAGCCGAGCTGCCGCGCCCAGCCCCTCTCGGGCCGCGCCGGAGCTCGCCGGCTCAGCTCTGTTTGGGGATGGGTCCGGGACGCAGCTCCTGGAAAACCTGTCCGCTGCTGGGGATGGAGGGACACGGAGAGGAGGGGACATGCTTTCCTACAAGTTGTTTTGCCAGCCTTTAAAGGGACATGGGGTGGGGGTGGGGAACTGTCCTCTTGCACACTCACCCAGGCACCTGCTGCCGAGGGGGAGGGGTGGGGGGGTGGCGTTCTTTCCCACCGTCAGGCCCGTTCCATTCGAGCGCAACCCAGATCAGACCAGACGAGTCAACCGTCAACTGTCAGCCAGGCATTGGATCAATAGAAATGATTTTATAGCATCGTTGGGTATCACGCCCCAACCCCCAAGGACCGGCTCTCAATCCCACTCTACTCCGGAGGAAGAGGGTCTTCAATCCTATGGACATAGCTCTTATGGCGGGGGTGTGTGTGTATGGATCTTGAGGGTCCCCCCCGCCCCGCCTCCCATATCTCTTCACTCAACCAGACAGAGTGTGGGAAGAGGTAGGTCAGAGCAAGGCCAGCTGGGGCGCTTCGTCTCTGTCTCTCATCTGCCTGTCTCGGTCCTAGAACTCTCGACACTGTGAGTTTCCTTTTCATCTAGAAAAGTGACATTTTCTTTTTGGAAAATGGGCTTGGAGCCTTCCCGGAAGCCTCCCTCCTCCCCGGCTGCTGGCTGTTGCCGCCTCAGCTTGGCACTGGGGCCTGCGGAGAGCGGCTCTCGCCCCTCCCCATACCCCACGTCTGTCTGGAGCTCAGAGGTGCAGCGTGGGGAGGGCTGGCCAGGCTCTTGGCGGCCCTGGGGATGGAAGGTGCTGGGTCATCAAGGAAGACGATTCTCATTAGGCCCCTAATGCCTGATGGCAATTAGTGTCACCCAAGGGCTTATTCACCATCCCACTGAGAGGCGAGCCAGCCATCAGGCCCTGTGTGGGAGAAAGGGGGAAAGAAACCACCTCCTGAGACTGGCCCGGGGTAAGGGGGTGGTGTCCAGGAGGAGGAGGAGGGAAGCAGGGAGGTCTCCTACTTCTGCCCACCTCCCCACAAGGAAGGGGCACAGGGCTTGTAAAGAGTAAGTCCAGAGGACAGACACAAGTTTGCTTTTCTGAGCTGAGGACCCACTGCTCCGGTGATGTGGGTCAGCGATTTCAGTCCACTCTCCCAGCTTCCTCTGGAGACTGGGCACAGTGTTCTGGTTCTTCTCTCTACCCCTGCCCCCCGTAACCCAGAGCCCTTAGGTGATAGGAATCCAGTCTCCCTTTGGCCACTCAGTTTCCCCTCCTCCCTCCCTCCCTCTCTTCCCTCTCCCTCCCTTTCACAATATGGTGAATATTTCTGATATCACAGGCACTGCTCACAACGGTGAGCAAGACCGACGTAGCCTGTCCTCGTGGAACTTCCGTTCTAGAGGGGCAGACAGACGCTAAGCTTGTGATTGATTACATGCTGTGGTAAGTTGTGATAAGTATGTGGCATAAAAATGCATGCATTGGGCTTCCCTGGTGGCGCAGTGGTTGCGCGTCCGCCTGGCGATGCAGGGGAACCGAGTTCGCGCCCCGGTCTGGGAGGATCCCACATGCCGCGGAGGGGCTGGGCCTGTGAGCCATGGCCGCTGGGCCTGCGCGTCCAGAGCCTGTGCTCCGCAGCGGGAGGGGCCACGGCAGGGAGAGGCCCGCATACCACACACACAAAAAAAATGCATGCATTTTTGCTCATCTTATGGAGGAGACTGAGACCCAGAGTCAGGAAGGGTTGGGGGGCGGGGGCAGCCTGCTATCATTAGGGAATATGTCATTTCAGCCTCAGATTCTTCCAGTACCTTCTATGTGGATCCACCTTCATGGACCCTGGAACAGCCCCAACCTTCTGCCAGGCAGCCGGGCAGAAGTTGGGCCCTGTTCCCTGCATGGATGCCCCTCGGGGACCCACACAGAAACGGCCTGACCTGCCACGACGGTGGACCTGGTGACATCTGCCCCTGTTTTTCAGGACCCCTGCCCACAGAAGAAGATAGGACAGGTCAATGTGGGCCTTCACTAAGGGGAGCTCACTGTTTGTGTGTGTGGGGGGTGCTCCTGGGATCCCCCTGGAATCCTAGTCTGGCTCAACTGGGGAGGGGTTCAGAGATTCCTAAGCTAGCCCTCTCATTTTACAGCTGCAAATACTGAGGCCTGTTAATTCAGTCATTGTCTTAAATACTTTGACTTTTTTACTGAGCTCTAAAATGTCTGTGAGGCATTGTGCTAGGTACTAGAATACATAGGTTGAATAGGCAGACAAGACCCAGACGGGGAAATTCAAGAGTTTAGTTCCACAAACCCATATTAAGCACCTAGTCCTATTAATAGCTAATATTTACTGAGTGCTTTTGAACGTGCCAGGCACTGTGCTGGGCTTTTTGCACGCATTATCTGGGCCCTGTTAAGTAGATACTACTACTACTACTACTACTACTACTACTACTACTACTACTATTATTATTATTGCGATTTTCTGGTTGAGAAAACTGAGGTTCAGGGAAGGTAACCCTCTTGCCTAGGGTCCCACAGCTGGAAGGCGGCAGAGCCACAGCTCAGGTATGTAACCCACTTAACAACTTTACTATGAGGTGTAAGTTCCCGGGATTACACAGATGAGAAAGCTACTGCTCCTGGCTGGAGACGCCTATGGTGAGTGGGGCACCAGGCATAAATAGGCCGTTCCGTGCAGGGAGGGGCAATGCTGTGGAGACCAGCACGGGGGTTCTTGGGGGTCACAGGAGCCTGTGATGAGAGGGTAGTGTTCTTTCTGCAGCCTCCCCTTCTTCAACACGCAGACTCAAACCTACGTGCTGTTAGATATACACCCAGTTAACACACACCCAGTCAAGCATTGCATACGTGTAGCTATTACAATAACCTCCTGCCTCAACACTGCAGCTGGACCACCTTGCCTCCCCCTGCAGGCTGACCTCCCAGCTCAGGACCGATACTGACCCTCAAGCCAGGACAATGTCAGCAGCTAAGGGCAAGTGCTCAGGGCCTCACCTCTCCAAGCCTCCGTTTCTTCATCGATTAAACATGGATATCACACCAACCCCCAGTCACTTACCAGCTAATGCATACTGACTGCCCGACAGTACTGGGCAAAATGCATGCTCTGTAATGTTGACTGTTATTATTATTGAAACCACGCTACTCACTCACTATGGTGTACAAGGACCTAGATGATATGACCCCTAGCTGCTTTTCCAAACTCATTTTTACCACTCTCCTTCTGTTTTACTACACTGGAGCCACAAAGGCCTCCCTGCAGTAATATGTCAAGCCCATCCCGGCCTCAGGGCCTTTGTACTTGCTGTTCCCTCCACCTGGCACGCCTTTCCCCTAGACCTCATGTTTTGCTCCTTCACTTCATTCGGGTCACTGCTCAACTATCACCTCCTCTGAGAAACCTCCCCTGACCACCTGATTTAAAATAACACAGCTCTCACTCTACCCCGTTGCTCTATCCTCAGGCTCTGCTGTAGTTTGATCCATAGCAGATGGCATTTAATTTTACAATTTGTTTATTTACTCCATCTCCCTTCATAGAATGTAAGCTCCCCAGAGGCCAAGATCCTTCTAAATGAACTGTTCACCAGTGTACCCCAGCGCCCAGAATGGTGCTTGGCATATGCGTTCAACAAAACAGACTGTTGGGCTTATTTACCCACATTCGTTTATTTCTGTACCTGGGTCGTTGATCTTACCCGGTCCTTATAATCGGGTTTTGGGTCTGAGGTCGCTTAAGGGCTCTGCCTGGAGCCTCACTCCCCTGACCTTCCAGAGCCTGGGAGGCCACAGCACAGGCCACCTTTGCCCTTGATGCTCCTCTTGTTTGTCCCAACTCCTACCGTGCCCTGTTCCCTGCTGAAGCTGGAGTTCCCTCAGCTGCCATGCCAATGTCACCGTAACTGGTGGGGGCGGGGTTGGGACCCAAGAGACTAGAGGACAGAGCCATCTGCGTCTCCTACTATTCCCCGAACCCTCTGCCCCGGCCAGGCCAGGCCAGCTAGAGCATCACCAGGGATGTCCCTCTTCGTGCCAGGCTCATTCCTCTCTCCACACTTTTGCTTGTGCTGTACTCCGCGTTTCATTAGTGCCCCTCTCCACCAATTAAAATTCTGCCCATCTAAACTTTTCAGCTCAAGAGTCTTCCCAGACTCGATGTGATATGGTTATACGACCTCATGGAAAAAAGGAACGAACAGAGGCTATGGAATCAGTCAGGGTTCAAGTCCAGATCGCGTTGCCCTCTGCTCAATTGCTCCCTGCGTCTTGAGCACCAAGTCATCACTACACAGTAAATCCTCTGAGATGAGGTCATGTTCTCGATTAGGTCAGAATCTACCCCCTTCCTATCTGATAGATTAAAAAAACTCAAGGCCCAGAGAGAGCCAGTGACTGGCCCAAGGTTACCCAGCCAGTTACCGACGCAGACAGGAGTACAGCCCAGGTAAGGATGGGCCCAGCTTCCTCCCCTGTGTTCCCATCCCCAAAGTTTCAACACCTGGCTCAGTGCCACCATGGACTTGGGAATCAATCTTCCCTTTGATGGAGGGAATGAGGCTCCCCAGGTCATCATTTTGGGGGTTCAGTCCTGATTCACTGTGGCTACCGGTTTAGCCCAGACCTTGGCCTCCAGTTTTGGTAATCGCCTTTACATCCTCATTCACTCATTCCATCTCACTTTGGATATTTCTTCTCCTCTGAAGCCTTCCCCGACACTGCCCCCACCCCATCCATCCCTATTCTGTGCACCTCTAAGACCCTGATTCCTGCATCTAAGCACACATCAGAGCGTGCTGATTTGTCTACCTCCTCCTTGAAAGGGGAGACCCAAGAAATGTTGTCCCCATGGTATGCCCCTCACCTGACATCAGTTAATGGTTATGGAATAAATGAATTATTAATCAGCTACTATGTGTCTGGAGCTATGCTAGCTGAATAAAATGGTCTCTGCCCTCAAGGAGCTCACCATTGTGTGGAAGAGGTAACTGGGCAGACACACGGGATTATGACACAGGGTGGCTGTGAGTGCTGCCATAGAGGGAAGCACAGTGGCTGTGGGGGCTGCAAAGAGGGGCAGGAAAAGGGAGGCCTTCCTGGAGGAGGTGAGCTTTGAGCTGCGCTGAAGGGAAGACAAGTTGGTGTGGGCCAGGGGAGTGGGGAGAAGAGAGAGGAGAGGAGGCTGTTACAGAAAGAGGGAGCAGCTTTTATAAGGGCGCAGCGTCAGCAGGGGATACAGTGTGATCAGGAAACGGCAGGCTGGAGCATGGAGAGCTGGGAAGGGGGGCACTGGGGAGGGATGCTGGAGAGGCAAGCGGGCACACGGCTTCTGCCCCCCAAAGGTATATGCCTGTGATGGCATGCACCCCCGGGGTTGTTATGTTCAGTTACCCACAAATTCACATGTACATGGTCACAGACTCGGAGCTGCTTGTAAAGCATCTTATCAGCTGATGCGTGCGCACAGACACACACACACACACACACACACACACACACACACACACGCACGCCCACAAACTCTTTGCAAAATGAGTTGGCCCCTGAACTAACTGTCTGTTTAGGGTCTTTCTACTCACATTTCCCTAGAGCACTCCACCTTGAGTTCCTCGGCAGGCAGCACGCTCTCTCCAACCCTCACCCTCTGCCAGACCCTGATCTAGGCGTCCCCCATCCCTCCTGCCTCTGGCACACAGGGACAGTAAGCTAGGACCACCCCCGGGCACGCAGCCAAGGGAGGATTTGGACTCAGGCCATGCTGGCTGGGCTCTGCTCTCCCATCCTTTCCTCCCCACCCCCAACAGAGCTTCACTTAATTCCAGGGCAGAGCTCTGATCAAATGTGAAGCAGAGAAGCAGAGAGCCAGAGCCAGAGAGAGAGAAAAATACAGTGAGCAAGCATGCGCTCTTTGCCACAGCCCAGCAGCTAAATGGCAGTCAACTCATGACGTTCCTACAACTTACTCAACTCCTCTCTCATTAGCCAACTTGGCTGCCAGGTGCAGGTGGAAGAGGAAGAACCAGGGGCCCACCTTCTCCCCAGAGCCTCCCCAACTGTCGCCTGCAAGCGCACAGAGTCTTCGAGCCAACTCCGCCTGGCTCCTGGGGTTGGCGGGGCCCAGGATCTTGCTTTGGGTAGAGACTGCCCAAAGCTGCTGGGGAAGATGAGAGGGGAGCCACGAAGGAGGAGGAAGCCCTTACACCACAGATGTATATGATCTTCAGAGGCCATCCAGGAAATCCATGAGTGTTACAGGTGGGAACGAGACCAGAGCAGTGGGTGATTTGCTTGACTTCACAGAGGGAACTCATTTCAGAGCTGGGATCAAAACCCAGGTTCTCCTTCCTGCTCCCTTAACACGGGAATCCTTGCTTTAATTTCCCACCCCACCTCCCAAATCTGATTCTCAGTTTCTTCCTGTCTCACTCTTGCTATAAAACCATCTATGGCTCCCCACTGCCTATAGGATTAATTCCCATTTCTTCAGGTTTGCATTTATTGCTTGATACATACCTTTCCCCGCCTTGGCCACTCTCCCCCAAACAGGCTGTACATTTTTCTGCCTTGGTGCCTTTTTTTTTTGCGGTACGCGGGCCTCTCACTGTTGTGGCCTCTCCCGTTGTGGAGCACAGGCTCCGGACGCGCAGGCTCAGTGGCCGTGGCTCACGGGCCCAGCCGCTCCGCGGCATGTGGGATCTTCCCGGACTGGGGCACGAACCCGTGTCCCCTGCATCGTCAGGCGGACTCTCAACCACTGCGCCACCAGGGAAGCCCTGCCTTGGTGCCTTTTGCCTGTGGTTGTCTCTGCTTGGAATACCTGTTCCTCCTTCCTCACTTCCTTATGGAGCCTTTTCTGCAAAACTTATTCATCACTCCAGAGGGAATTAATCACTGTCTGCCTTGTAGTTGGAATTCACCCGCTCTCTTAGCTTCTCCTTATAAAATCCTTAAGGACGAAGATTATGTCTTATTCATCTTTCAGTCTCCCACAACATTGAACACAGTCCCATACATACCTTAAGTGTTTAATAAATGTTTACTGAATGAATGAACAAATGAACGAACGAATGAATGAATGAATGAAGGGCAGAAAAGGCAATAGTTTGGACACCAGTGTCCTGCAGTGTCTCCCTACCCATTACCTGTTTGAATCTTCACTATAATCCTGAGCAGTATGTAAATATTATGTCCATTTAGTGATGAGGAAGCTGAGGCTCAGAGAGGCAAAGCAACTTGCTCAAAGTCACACAGCTTGAAAGTGAGAGAGCTGGGATTTGATTCTGTCTGCCCGTAAAGCCTGTGTTCGTTTCACCTGCTCAGAGCACGCAGGATTAAAAATGCCCTCTCAAGATGACCTCCCCAGGACTCCTTAAGTCCAGCTTGGAATCCAGCAGCAGGGGACACTCAAAGAGAGTCTGGGGCCACCGCAGTGTTTTCCTCACTTGGAGATTCCGCCCCCCACCCCATCCTCCGGCTAATTGAAAGCATCTTTGTTTCCACCTCCCCGTCTGTCTCTCAGAATCTCACGGACAGTTACCACGGGCTGTCTATAGGTGGTTCGGGGTCTAATTCCTGGAGCCAAACTGCCTGGGTTCAAATCCCAGCTCTGCTGTCTACTATCTATGTGACCTCGGGCAACTTACTTAACGTCTCCTGTCCAGTTCCTCAGCTGTAAAATGAGGATAGTGATAGTACCTTCCTGGCAGTGTTGCAAAGTACCTGGGAGCAGTAACTGGCGAGTACTCTGTGCGTGTTTTGTATCATTATTATCAGTATCATGTTCCTCCCTGGGAGGCAAACCCCAAAGGGTTTGCCTTCTCCTTTCTCTTTCTGTGAAGAGTGGTCTCTGGTTTTTTCTGTGTGTTCTTGATGGGCCCCCTAAACTTCCTAGGCGTCCTATGTAAGATAAGCAAGCAAAACTGGGCAGGGAGAACAGCTCCAAGGAAAGCCAAATCAAAATGACTTTTGTGGTGACAAATGCTTAATAATAACTTTACAAATCCAGTTGAATTACTATGAATAAAAACCTTCTTTTTTTTTTTGTACGAATATCGCTTCCGTCTCCCAGAGAGCACACAGCTACAACCCTGAAATCCACCCAAAAGAATCATTACTGAGAAAACAAGCTAAAAATAACCCCAAAAGAAGCAGTGCCAGCACAGAAGCAGTTCCTTGGAGATGGGGGCGTCCAAGGAAACTCTTCTGTTGCTCCTGGGGTAATGGATTCTAATTTTAAATCTGGAGTTGCTTTGGGCAGCGGGCCCTGGCCCCCGACCCCACAGTCTAAGCCTCTAGGTCATAGTCAGTAAACTTCCTGGGCATCCGGCCTTGCGTCATCTGCTGGTGCCCAAGGAGGGCTGCGGTAGGTTGGGGCCCCCCTCCTGGTCCCACCGCTGGCTCGGTTACTACCTTGTGGAGCCTGGGCTCCTTTCCGCTCTCGAGGGCCAAGCTTCCTGAGCTCGCTGGGCTGCTTCTCTGCCTGCTCCTGTGAGTTAGCCTGCCCTGGAGGCTGCTGCCCTCCGCTGCAGGTCCCCGTGTGCCAGACCCTCTGCTAGATGCTTTACATACACAGCCTCACCACCTTCTCCTCAAGGCAGGTCCTGTTTTCCAGGTAAAGAAAGGAGGCTCAGAGAGGCTGAGTCACTGGTTCAAGGATGCACAGGAAGGAAAGCATAGAGTTAGAATTTGAACTCAGGTCAAGTCTGCCTGATGCCAAAGATCCTTTGGGCAGCCCTGAATTGAGGGGCTCTCCATCCCCAGGGCCTACAAAGTGGAGGTCCCGGGGGGATATTCATGTGGCAGAAACTGCATTTGCCCTTTAGAATGAGTTTCCCAAGGCGGGTGCTGTGTCTGCCCTTTAAATCTGGGAGCAGGGGTCGGGGGGTGGAGGGCAGGTCCCCTGGGCAGGGACTGTATCTCTCAGACTGGGCTTTCCACGAGGCAGGGCTATGTCCACCCCGCCCCCTCCCCCCATCAGAAAGGAGGTTCCCAAGGGTAGGCCTCCCTGCTTAGTCTGGGACTTGCCCCAACCAGACTGTCATCAGTCTGGGAGAGGCCCCGGGGCAGGACCCCTCTTTCCCCTCTCGAATTGGGGGCTGCTTTATGGAAGGGCTGAAACTGCCCCATGAGGCAAGGGCACCCCGCCCAGGGACCCCATCCTCCTCAAATTAAGTCCCATCAGACGCTGTCCTTGGTCTCCCATCCCCCCACTTGCCACTTCCATGGGATTCCAGAGTTCCCGGCTGGCCGGCTGGCTGGTGACAGCCCGACAAATGGGAAGGGCAGAGGCATAAACGTGGGGCTCCCCTTGGCAGGGGCCAAGCTGTTTTTCTCCTCCTGGGGAGATGAATGCTTGTCCCTGGGAAGGCTGACAGCTTTTCTTCCTGAAAGTGCCACAGTTCCTCTTGATTGAAATGTGTCCCTGTCGTGATGAGGCTGTCTCCAGGGGGTGGGGCACTTCTGGTCCCCCCCCTGCCTGGCCTGTAGGCTCCGTCCATCTAGGGAAGATAGATGACGTTATTCCAAGCCGAGATGATGCAACCAAGGTCAGAGTGAAGTGTTTAATTGGAATGTCAGGGGCCGGGGCCTGGCTCTGCTGGGATGATTGATTTCCCTGTGGTGCTTGTCAAAGGAGCAGCCACGGCGGGGAAGGAGGTGCGGGGGAGGCTGCCAGTGACCCTGGGGAGGCCAGGGTGGTGGGAGGCTGCCAGCCCCTGTCTATATCTTCAGGGAGGACACCCAATGGGCTTCTGCCTACTGCAAAGGGGAAACTGAGGCCCAAGGAGAGAGGGTGACATGGTGGGAGGCATTATGGGGATGAGGATGCCAGAGCTTCAAACCTCAGCCTTCATTTCTGGCTGACAGCTCTGTGTCCCTCCTGCTCTCCATCCCTTCCCGTCCCCTCCCTGTGCTGAGAGGAGGGCCGTGGGAGAGGGCATGGTTGTCCCAGGACACAGATAGGACACAGCCCATCCTACAGCCCCCCGTCACCCCACTGGCTCCAGCCTGCTGAGGACTGGCAGGGTGGCAACTGAGTTTAGAAGCCACTGACCCTCACCTGTGCCGGGCAGCAAACTCTTCTCACCGCTTCCAGAGACTGAGGTCACTTCCTTGTGGGGAAACTGAGGCAGGGAGCTGGGTTTGGTGCCAAACCGTGATCATCCCTCTTCTACCCCACATGGTCCTGTCCCAGGGGCTGAGGAAGAGCTGGGGGTGGGCAGCAGGCTGGGCCCTGTCCATCTTACCTCCCGTCTTAGAGAGCTGACTGCAGGCCGGTGGGGAATGGAAGGAGGCCGAGGCAGGAGAAATGTGAGGTGTTCCCGGGTACAAAGAGCTACGGTGAGCGTGTGCCCTCTCCTTGCCTGGGCGTAGGAGTGAGTGGAGGGAAAGAACAGTCTGGGGTGGCGGCTGGGGAAGGGAAGCCAAGGCTGCAGAGAGAGAGGTGACACACAGGCTTGGGCCAGAGGGGCAACAGCGGGGGACGGACTGGAGGAGATGGGAAGGCTGGAGCCTGGATCTACAGTTTGGGGGTGACCTAAAGGAGAAGGTGGGGTTGGAGGCGGTTGCTCTCTCCAAAGCATACCTGCTGTCTTTCATCTCAGCCTCGGAAGGCTGAATCCAAGACATTACGTTTGGTTGCCGTCAACGTGATCGCCATCATCACCACCACGATCACCAGGGTCACTCTCTTCGCAGCTCTCGTCACCACCATCGCCACTGTCACCATCCACATCAAGGGCCATCGTTATCATCAGTCATCAGTCACTGTCCTGGTCCTGCCCTCCATTCCTGCCTGATGCTTTGGAGTTTATTTCAAAGCACTTCCGTATCCTTCCTCTAATAAAAAATTAATCAGAGGCTGCTGAAGCAGACAGGGTTGCTCTGATTGTCTCCATTTCGCAGCAGAGGAAACTGAGGCTCGGTGATGGTAAGTGACATGCCCAAGGTTCAACAGCATGCTCACGGACAAGCTATTACTAGAACTGGGTTCTGTCCCCCGGCTCAAGGCTCTTCCTGCCCCCGCCTTGCTGCTGTAGAATCATCGTTGTCCTCTCGCTCCTGTGCTTCCTCCTCCTGCTTGGAATCAACGTGAACTGGGGAGGAAGGCTCTAGCTTTGTTACAACACGAGAGGCTTTGGCCATAATAGTATAAGCCCAGGTGTCTTGCCCAGGGGCACCTCCCTTCCCCTTGTCGGGCTCCAGTTCCCTCATTTCCACAAGTACGTTTTGGGCCTGATGAAATCTATGGGCTCTTTCTACCCTGCTAGTCTGTGATGGTGCTGCAGAAAAAAGTCATCGAAACAGAGGAAGAGACAGAAAAAGACAGTGAAATGGAGACATAGACACGTATAGACCAAGACAGAGACCCAGAGAGACCAAGGAAGACCTAGCTGAAAGACTCATTAAGATCCAGGAATATACAGACGTAGAGACAGAGACAGAAAGCAGGAAAGCCACCAAGAACGTGTCAGAGGAGATGTAAGAGGCCAAAGCCCAGGAGGAAAAGCAGGATGGAACGGCTACGTCTCTGCCTGGTGGTCTCTCCGCCTGCCCCCTGCCCTGTTTCAGAGTGAGAACTGCCTAAAGAAGGGACAGCCAGTGCCACCTCGAGGTGCTTCTGAAAGGCTGTGGCTGTGAGGGCAGCTCCTGGGTGTTTCTGTGTCTGTGTGCACGTCCCCGCGTGTGGCGTTTCGGGTCGTGGAATTCTTCTGTTTGGATACCAGGAAGGATGCCGGAACTCCCACCATGGCTCTGTACCTCTTTATAGCCCGGCCCTTGCGGCAGCAAGGATGCTGAATTGGCTGCCACTGCCCTTGTCACATTAAGTCCGGAAAAACGGAATGCAGCGGACGTGGGGTGGCAGGTTCAGACTGCGTTCATAAGGGAGCTGGGGTGGGACTTGTAGGGGCTCCCCACGCCCTCTCAGAGGGTTGGGGATGGCTTCTTCCCTCCCGTAAGGCTCCCATGTCAGTTGCCGGCCACAGAGGTTCCGCTACCCTGGACTGGAGGCTGGGCTCAAGCTCAGCTTGTGTACACGCTGCTGAGTGTCCCCCAGCCTCTACTCAGCCAAGTACTCATTGGGGCCATGACTCACATCTTCCCATCATCTGTTTCATTCACAAATCCAGCATTGTCACTTCCCTCGTCGGAATCTCTCTATGGCTTCCCGTGGCCCGCAGAGTGCAAGTGCTTTTGGAGTTGCTGCAGCACTAGACTTGGGGGTGTCTGGGCTGCTCACTCCTGCCTCCACCCACGTCAGTCTCGTCTCTGCAAAGCCCCACCGAAGGAGCAGCCACGGGACCCCCTAGGTTTCAGCTGGCTGTACCTGGGGCGGACCTAACTCAAGCGCAGGCCACCCAAGGCTGCAGGGGACTGGAGAGCGTGAAAGGGGCCAGACATATGAGGCAGAAGCAGAGGGTGAAGGGGTCACGGCAAGCACAGGCTAGGAGGAAGCAGCAGTGCAGGTGGGAGGCTTGGGTGGCCCCGGGCTCTGCTCGGGGATCCCCAGAGAGCTCCAGCTCCCGGGCGAGACCACCTGTCTCACGTGTTTCCTACCAACAACGCCCCTGTTGGTGGAGGGAGGGACCCAGCAAGGCAACACGTGAGTGACCCTGCTTGCCTGCACCCTCGTTTCCCCCACTCACTCCTTTCCTCCAGTTTTGCACCTAATGCTTTAGCCACAGAGGACTGTGGTCTTTGAATGCATCATGCTGTTTAACACTGCGCTATCCCCTTTGCCTGGAACACCCCCTCCCAGATAGTCCTAGGACACTCATCCCTCAGGCTGTCTCTGCTAGGAAGTTTTACTGGCCATCCCCTGCCTTGCCCGCAAAGTCGGTCACACCCTTGCCAGCCCAGCGTGCCCCTACAATTGCCCTGCGGTGCTTGGTTCCGGTCTGTCTTCCCCTTTAGACTGAGAACTTGCCAGGGGCGGAGACCATGTCTTTCATCTCAGCATCCCCAGCTCCTGGCACGGGGCCTGGCGTGCAGGCAGCATTAGAGCCGTGTTGACCGAATGAATAACTTCAAAAGTTCCTGCGTGGACAGTGGGAATGTGGGAGGAAGACCAGGTTGGGGTGGGCTGGGGACAGACAGTGAGTGAGGTTGGCAGGTTTCACTGGGGCTGTCTGGGGACTCAGACATGTGGGTGCCCAGGACAAAAAGGGCATATGAGCCTGGAGCTCGGGAGAAAGCATACAGAGAGAAGATAAGGAAGCTAAGCAGGGATGGGCTTGCAGAGGACAGACTCCCCCCTTCTCTGGCTACATGAGCTGGGGGTTTCCCGGCTTCTGTGGAGGTCAAGATGCTCAGGATCGGGTATCTGTGCTGCTTGGAACATCTTTCTCCCTCTCCAGTCCCCAGGTTTCCGTGATGACTGTTTTCCTCATTAATGAGCAAGCAGACCAGTCACTGAGGTTTCCTTTGGATCACCCTCTGCCGGGTAGCCAGCATCGCCCTTTCTCCTCCACGGGGTCTGGTACCACCAGCGGGGAAAGGGTCAGCCTCCCTACAAAGCATGATGGGGCTGTGGAAACGCATGACAACAGGGGGAATATGTGGGCGGGGGATGGTGCAAAGCCAGGCTCAGAGGCTGGAGCCAGGGTGGAGGATGGGTCTTTCCAGTACCTTAGTCCTTGGGAGAACCAGCCACCATTTGTCGAGAGCCCTCTATGTTCCAGGCAGGGTGGCAGGCACGATATAGGTGCTATCTTCATGCCATTCTTTCTGGCAGGGAGTTTACCCTGCTTTTCAGATGAGGAAACTGATACTCACAGAGCATCACGGATATAACTGTCCTGCAGTCACACAGAGCCAGCATTCAAATCCAGGCCTCTGGGACTCCATAGCCCATGTCCTTCTGGAAAGTCACTGGGAGGGAATGAGTCACAGGGCCTGCTTATCACAGAGGCTGGATCTCCCCCAGGAGCTGTGGGCGCAGGGTGCAGCCCACCCTGGCGTTGTCACAGCTGCTGCCCCCTTCTTCCTGTTGTCACCCTCAGAACTGCTGTCCAGTTATTTCCAGCGTCCCCATCTACATGGTAGGATTGCACTGCTTGGTCCCCTCGCATGGGGCTCTGTGTTTGTTCTGACTCCTGACTTGTGAGCAGAATTGACACCTGTCACTTCCAGGCCAAGCGCTTAATTGCCAGAGTGAGACCTAGAGCTCTCTTTTCCTTCATGTAGAGTGGCTGGCAACAGGAGAGATAGTAGCTGCTCTACCAGTCTTGTCCAGTGATGACCAAGAGCAGAGCCCCCTGTTGACTGGTGATGGATATTAATGTGAGCAAGAAATAATGTGGTTTCAACCAGTAAGATTTGAGGGCTATTTGTTACTATGGTGTAACGTGACCCATCCTGCCTGAGACATACCTTTTCCTCATTGCTGTAAAAAGGCATGTAGGCCAGTTTGCTTCCAAGGCACCTGTTGGTCCTGGGATGTCGCTCCCTAAGCACTTCTTAGAAAGACCTCAGGATATGTGGACGTTCCCACCAAAGTTAAATTGAGAGCCTGAATCTGACAGCCAAGATTTCTGGGAGCTTCCTAGCTCCCTGACGCTGCCATCAATGTCTATAGATGGTTCTAGAGTTTGCAAAGACTATTCATGCTCACGAATATGCTCAACCTCTCCGAGGGAGATACAGCATTCCCATTTCACAGATGGCAAACTGGGTGCCAGAGAGGTTAAGGAACTTGGCCAGGCCATGGGTTATTTGAGTCACAGACCAGGGAGTGGAATCTAGGCTCTTGGCTCCAGTCCCCTTGGGTTTCCCACACCTTGGACCAAGGGTAAGGCCGAGATTCTTAGGAAAGAATGCAAACTGGAGAAGAGGTCTTGACAGTCGGTAAGAAAGGCCCCTGCAGATGGAGAGAGTAGGAGTCACAGGGAGAAACTGCCGTATCGCTCAAGGGGCCTGCAGTTCATGTGGAGGGTGGCTGGGCAGTAAGTGGGCAAGATGGCAGGGCAGGGCTTACTTAACTCTGCAATGACCTCCTGCTTTACCCTTACTGTGCAACTTGGGGCAAAGTTACTCAACAATTTTGTGCCTCAGTTTCTGCAACTGCAAAGTGGAGATAGTAACAGGGCCTCTCTCCTATGCTTGTTGTGAGCACTGACTGGGATAATATAGGTCGAAAGTACTTAGAACAGCACCTGGCTCTCATAAGTGCAAAATAAGTATCTGCTGTCATGTCGTCATCATCACCGCCATCCCCACCTGCCATATTGGTCTCATCAGTCTTATGACCTTGGACAAGGCATTTCCACTCTCTGGGCCTCATCTTCCTTATGAAATAGGGACAGTAATGATATATGTAAACTCTGTGATAATTATAGATAGAGTTTGCTGAGTGTTCGTCATGTGTTTGGTACCATTCTAAAGTTCATGAATTCATTGAATTATTACACGCCCCCCTCCAAGAGCAGCTCATAAATGACAGAAGTAGGATTCTAACCCACGCCGTCTGATTCCAGAGTAAGTCTCTTAACCACTACCTTGTAAACATTATTCTTACCATATAAAGCCTCCCATAGGGTGGTGAGTTGCCTGGGTAAGACAGCATGTGACTTTGCAGGACGTATCTAGGGCCTTTGATAAATAAACTGTGTTTGTGATGATGTCAAAAGTATGTGAGTCTGTAAGTGTTGAGTGCCTGTGTGTGTGCGCCCGTACTTGTGTGCGTAAGTGACATGCTCTTTAAAGTCTACTTTGGTCCCTGGGAGGGCTCATGTGTACGTTTTGTGTATGTGGCTGGTCTGCCTGTGATATCGTTTCATCTGTGATGACTGGTCTCTGTGTGTTTAAGTCGTAGGTACATTTGTGGGTGTGATGCCTCGTGAACTGAGTGTGTGCATGTGTTATTGTGTGAGTTGTATGGGCCACTGTGGATGTATTTGTGATGATATGTGAGCTGTGCGGTCTGGTTGTGTATGTGATACAGTGTGGCTGGTGTGTGTGTGTGTGTGTGTAATCGTGTACCCGCGCACAGGGTGCTGGTGAGTGCAGGCGTGTGTGCCAGTGGGCTGAGTGCCCTGTGTGTGTCTCTGAGAGCCAGAAGGCCGCTGCAGCGTGGGCTGGGGGAGCTGTGTGTTTGAGGGTTGAAACAGGCTTCCTGGCTGGCCCAGATCCAGATCTCCCCTCCCAGCCTCTGCAAGCACAGCCCAGCAGACGGGCTGAGTTTTTATACTCATGAAAACAGCCCTCTAAATATTTACCTGCCAGCCTGGTGGAATGGCCTGCTTCCCTTCCCTGCCTTCCCTCCACAAGCGGAGTCCCGAGTGTGGGCTCAGCTCTCCTGACACTCAGCCCATCCCTGGGGCTGAGCCCTGCAAGTGGCCCCTGGTGCCTCCCAGAAGGCAAGGAGGAGGGACTAGAAAGGCTGAAAGCAGCCCAGTTCTGACTCTGGGTTGACTCTAAACCCATCGGCGTATCCCTCGTACCCGCCTTCGCATCCGCTCAAATGAACAGACGGGCTCTTTTACACACGCTCGGCTGTTCGGTTCTTCTCACCTCACTCATGCTCAGGAGCCCTGAACTCACAGCCTCACCCCTCTATACTCGCTCTGGTACATCCAGCCCTCCACCCTCACTATGATTTTATCCTCACTCTTTTCCTCAACCCAGCCCATTCCCATCAATTCAGGCTCCTCCTCTCCTTCCCTCACCAGTTCCAGAAGCTTCTTCCCATCCTGCCCAGCCTCCTCCCACCCCACTCACCCCGATCCAGGAAGCCTTCCTCAGGGCCGGGAGGTCCTTGTGGGACCAACGCGAAACTCTGTCCATGGTCCTGAACCATCACTCCACGAAGGTAATCCCCCCTTCAATACTGGGTCATAGGTGGGAACTCTTATCCAAAAATGTTCAGAAATTCTGAACTGGGTGAAAAGAGTCAATAGTAGGAGAAATAAGATTGCATATACATTCATGCGTGCACACAGACAATCTCAGAGATAAAAGAGAGACAAAATAGAGACAAAGAGGGACAGAGAGAGACAGAAAAGGACATTAAGAGACAGAGAAGACACACACACACACACACACACACACAGAGAGAGAGAGAGAGAGAGAGAGAGAGAGAGAGAGAGAGAGGCAGGCAGTTAGGAGAAGCCACTGGAAAGTCAGAAATGCTGAGAGATTTCCAGAGAGGAAAAGAAAATGGCTTCTGTTTTGACATCACTTTCAAATAATCTTACTTACTAAGAAGGCATATTATTTTCCTCTGGGAAGCTGGGGGAGTACATGCTCCCTGATTCTATCTGCTGAAACAACAACTAATTAAGGGCAACCCTCAGATGTTGCAACTCTCTACCTGGGCTGATTCATTTAAAAGGAGAGGCTGGTGGAATCTTGTGCCCAGATTTAAGGTCTGTGATGGGACCCCAGTGCCCTCCTTAATCCAGGGCTGGTGTCCCGGCAGGTCACTGTCTTCCTGTGCTGTCCAGATCTGCTAATACCCCACCTGCCCTGGCTGAACAGGGTTTTTAAGGTCAGACATCATCTGGAGGAAACAGCTGGAAACAGGCAGACCCTCTGCCTGCTGCCTGACCATGTTTGACAACAAGGTATGTCACTTGGTTCATGTTCCTCCCACCTTCCAACAGTGCTGCCTTCTCCCACACTTGCGGGTGGCTTCCAGGGTCACTTTCCTCCTTCCTCGATTATCAGGCACCTTTCTTGTTCTGGTCACTCTGCTAGGTGCAGGGATCACACTCTAGCCTCACAATCACCTTGGGAGGTGGTGGTTATTCCCATCTTACACAAGAGGCAGCAGAGGCACAGAGAACTTAAGTAACTTGCCCAAGGTCCTGCAGCTCATAAACGGCTCAGCCACGAGTCAGGCATCCTCTTTGAATCACATCTCCTTGAAGCCTGGGTGTGTAACATCTTTCCCTGGCAGCTTCCCGAGGGTGGCATTGGTGGTTGTGAGACAGCACGAGTTTCGAAGTTAACAGTCCTGGAGGTGGCCCTAAGGGTTCCCACATGTTCTTCTGGCAGGATCCAGCTGGGGCCTCCTCAGCCTGGCTGCCCCTTCTTGGGTCCTGGGAAAGGGTCCCCAGGGGTACTCAAGTCAGGAGAGGGGGATGGCAGCAGCAGCCCAGTCTGGGCAGGCCGAGTGGGTTCAGCCAACCTCGAAATGCCATGGCCTCTGGCTGCAGGCGCGGGTGCCCCTGTCCACAGCAGCAGAGTCAGTTTGGCAGGGCGGGAACCCGGCTAATGGCCATGTTTATAGCTCAAAGCATTATTAGCTTTTAGGAGCTCTCAGCCCTCGCTTGTTGTCAACAGCTGAGCTTATTGATTGAGTGACTTGATGTTTCTGCTTATTAAGTGCCCGGAGTGTAGGCAGATTTGGGCCAGCCTTGGCTGGGGGGAGGAATATGTGAGTGGAGGGGAGGCTGTTTGTCTGTACACACACTCCAGCCCTGCTCATTTGTGCAGACACATGTGTTGGGGTGATGGGCGCATGTGCGTGTGCCTGCAGGCGCGTGTTTCTGAGTTTGGTTTTAGGAGAGGGAACCTTGGTTTCTAAACCTATAACAATCACAGCGCTGCCCTGGGGTACTGGGATTTGGATTTGGGAGGCCTGACTTTGAATCCTGGCCTTATCTTTCCAATAGCTCTGAGCTTGGGCTTCCTTATCTGGAAAATGGGAATTAAAATAATACCAGCTCTGCCTACCTTTGAGACAGAGAGTTAATGAGATACAGCAGTTTGTAAACTGTAAAGAGCTGCACACATGCCTGGGAGTGTAACTATTATAACCTTTGGGAGCTGAGCTGTGATGCCATAATCAGGTTTATGTTTGGGAGACAGGTTGGTGGAGTGGAAAATGAACAAGAAGGGGAACCCTAGGGGACTGCTGGGAACCCCAGTTCTGAGGAAGCTGGACCAGCCTTTGCAGCTGATATTTTAGGAGACCACAGCAATTGGGCACCAGAAGACCTGGGTTCCAGGTCCGGCTCTGGCATCAAGGTGCTGTGCAGCCTCAGGAAAGTTGCTTTCCTTCTCTGGGCTTTTACCTTTGTCAAAAGAGGGGCTTTGGGCTTCCCTGGTGGTGCAGTGGTTGAGAGTCTGCCTGCCGATGCAGGGGACACGGGTTCGTGCCCCGGTCCGGGAAGATCCCACATGCCGCGGAGCGGCTGGGCCCGTGAGCCATGGCCGCTGAGCCTGCGCGTCCGGAGCCTGCGCTCCGCAACGGGAGAGGCCACAACAGTGAGAGGCCTGCGTACCGCAAAAAAAACACCAAAAACCAAAAAACAAAAAAAAAGAGGGGCTTTAAGCTCAGTCGTCTCTAAGGCCCTTTTCAGCTCTGCCTTTTTATACACATAGGAATAGTGTGGACACTGGTGGGATTCACGACCCTCTGTGTTCAGCATATCCTGTGTAAATTTCACTGTGCCTGTCCATAGGGTTCAAATGCCCCTGAGCTAGTGTGTGTTGTCAAGTTAACAGCCCGCTGCTCCCCCCGGTTTATGGACACATAGGTGCCAGCCCATTTGCTTCTTGTTAAGGCAGAGGAGCTAGGAAACCAGCTGCCTTGCTGGACTCCAGCAGCTAATGGGGAAAGCCCATTTTAACAGCTGATAACAAGACGGATCCATTAAAAGAACAAATTAACTGAAAATCCAAAGATTACTTTTGTTCTGCTGGTGAAGGGCTGTGGAATGCCAGCTCCATTTGTTAAATGAGCGCTCCAGCCCCTGGTTTCCCCAGGCTGTGGCTGCTGTCAGGACAAGCCTGCCTGGCTGTCCTTAACCCCCTCACCCCCGTTCTCCTCCTAGGAAAGTGCTTCCTGTCCCCGTTCAAAGCACCGTGCACAGCTATCTCGATGTATGCCTCCCTCATCCTCTGCCCCTGGCTGGAGGAAGCCCAGAACCCCTCCCTCTGTGCTCTGAGCACCCCAGGGCTTGGCTGAATGGAGGTGAAGGCCGAGGCTGGCCTTCCCTGACACATATTTCAGCTCTGCCTAGTTTTCCTTTTTCATTCTGGTCTCCGTTAGGGCGGCACCTTTTTGTGGATCACTTGGTTGTCCATCCGTTCATTCACACATTTAACCAACGTGTTTTGAAGACCTACTGTGTGCCAGATGGCATGCTGGGCCCAGTCTCTGCCCTAGAAGAAGGGGAAGCAGAGGTGAACCCTGCCATGCTCTGCAGAGGACCCTGCAGAGTAGGAGGGAAGCAGAGGAGGGAGTGATAGGTCCTGCTCCGGGAGGCCACAGAAGAAGTGGCATCTGAGCAGCATCTTGAAGCATCAGGGGAGTTTTCCAGGTAGTGAAGGCCTCTGTGCCGGGGGACAAGAACAAGCATGACATGCATAGACCTTATTTAGAAATAGGACCTGGCTGAGGGCCTTGCACACAATAGATGCTCAATTAATGTTTATGGGAAAATGAAGTGCTCATTAAGTGTCCATTAGGGACCAGGCATTTTGCAGGTGCTGAAATGGTAGTCTCAGTTTCCTCATTTGTGAAATGGGAATAATAATGTTACCTCGCAAGGAGAGAAGATAACAGATGTGCTTTTGCACGAGCTGTTTCTCTGGTCTGGAATGTCCTTTCTGTCGTACAATCTCATTACAGAAAACGCTCACTCATCCCTCAAAGTTCTGCTAAATGTGCTCTGCCTGGGGAAGTTTCCACCAAGTCTCCTTGGGGAGGACGAGTCCCTGCCTCTCTGGGTTCTTGTGCATTTCCTCAACTGGAAGCTGCCATTGACTGTGAGATGCACCATCGATTTCATAATAGCTTTGGGGGGAAAAGAAACCCTGCTGTAAGTGTACATATCTACATTTCAGAATTGTGCAGATGTTTTCGAGAAATGCCTTTTAGAAACAGGGACGTGCAGTAGCTGCTTCTCTCATGGCCTGAGGGCCGCAAGGATTGACTTCATTCGTTTACTCAATCAATCAATCAATCAACCAATATTTATGGAGATCTGTTCTAGGCACTGAGATGAAGCAGTGAATAAAACCAAGTCTCTAACCTCATGTGGCTTATATTCCACTGGGAGAAACAAATAGTAAATAAATAACCAAATAAAAATCTAATCTAAATCATTTAAAAGGAAGGTCACGGTAAGAGCTTTGAAGAAACGTAAGGCAGGATAAAGGATGGAGAGGGATCAGGGATGGCTCTTTTAGCTCGGGTGATCAGGGAAGCCCTCTCTGAGGAGGGGGCATTGTGTAGAGACTTGAATGGAGGGAGGGAGTGAACTGTGTGGGTATTTGGGGAGGAGCATTCTGGGCAGAGGGTACAGTGAGTGCTAAGGTCTTGTGGTGGGACCATTCTTGGCGTGTTTGAAAAAAGATGGGGGTTACGTGTGGCTGGAGTGACATGAGGGAGAGGCAGTGCTGGCGCCTGAGGTCAGTGTGGTCCACCACGCCCTGCGACAAGGGAAGGTTTGGGCTTTTTATCCTAAGTGTGATGGGAAATGCGATATGTTTGCAGATGGGACTGCTGTGCACCTCAGGGCAATGAGATTGTCAGCTCTCTGAGGGCAGAGAGACCAGCATACAATAAAGGATTGTTGAATGAATATTGGAGGGCCTGCGAGCCGTCCCCTCCCTGGGCTGATGGGTCTATGTGGGATCTCAGTGTCCTGGAGGGAGTGTGGGTGAGGCCAGAGGCAGCAGGAAGGACCCACCTGCTGAAATGCGCCAGGCTCCAGCGTGCAGAGCCAGTGCAGGGGGGCGGGCAGTTCCACTGGCGGCCCCTGTCCCAGTCACTTCTGCACCCCCCGTGGTGTATAGAGGCACAGCTGGTACAGACCAGGTACAGGCCAAGTATATGTTAAAAAAGTAATAATGGAAGCATAAAGCTGTTATTGATTTGCGGTGCTTTCCGGCTCAAAAGGCCTCTCATGTGTGTCTTCTTATTCAACCCATACCTCCAACCCAGCTGGTTCTCTTTTTACAGCTGAGGAAACTGAGGCACAGAGAGGGCTGGGAAGTTGCATGCAACTGGCACAATCACTGTAAACCATCTCTGCCTGGAGTCAGGGCGCCTGGACTCTGTTCCCAGCTCAGCCACCAACTTGCTGGGTGACCCTGGGCAAGTCAACAGGCCTCAGTTTCCAAGACTGTCAAACGAAGAGGTTGACTGAGATGTTTCTTGAAGGCTCACTCCAGCTTCGATGCCGTAGGAGTCAAAACTTTGCCTTCCAGAGGGGACACTGGGCAAGTCACAGCAGCAGGCTGGACTGAAGGCAGATGTCTGGAAGAACACCTCCCGTAGAAATTGCAGGCTCTGCGGCAAGTAGCCCCTAAGGTTCTGGATTTTGCCTCTGCTTCAGTCACATCTTCCCCAGGGTGGTGGCCTTGTGTTGTGGGCTCGCTCCGTCTGGCTGGCTCAGACGTGTTCCGCCCATCTTCCCTGTAGAGTTTGCAGGCACTGGGACAAGTGGCTATTTTCTCCCCAAGAGACGTTTGCAGCAGACCCAGTACCTCTGCCAGGCGTGTAGCTGCTCCCGTCCTCAGCAGCACCGCTGTCTGCTCAACCACCCACGATACCTGGGAGTCCCCCTCCTCCCTCGCACATTTAGTTGCCATGACCCTTTGCCCACCATCCTTGACCCTTCCCCGTGGATGTGTCCCAGTCCCTCTGTCTCCCTGCTGTTGCCTGGTCCAGGCCATCACTTTCTCTCGCCAGGATCACTGCGGCAGCCTCCTAACCACTCTGCCTGGCCCCAGGCTCCCTCACCTCACGCTGTGGCCAGAGTGAGCCTTCCAAACTGCAATTCCGGTCATGTCCTTGCTGGGCTTAAAACCCTTCAGTAACTTCCCTTTGCCCTCAGGATAAAGTCCAAACTCTTTAGCATGCTCACATAGGCCTCACAATCTGGGCCCTGCCAACGTCTGCCCTCATCCCTCCCTCCCTCCCTCCCTCCCCCCCCTTCCCCCTCCCTCCCTCCTTCCCCCACCCCCTCTCCTTCCCCCACCCCCTCCCTTCCTCCCTCCCTCCCTCCTCATCTTCCACCTCTAATTCTTTTTATTTTTTAAATAAATTTATTTGTTTTATTTATTTATTTTTGGCTGCGTTGGGTTTTTGTTGCTGCACGCAGGTTTTCTCCAGCTGGGGAGAGTGGGGTTACTCTTCGTTGCGGTGAGCGGGCTTCTCATTGCGCTGGCTTCTCTCATTGTGGAGCACGGGCTCTAGGCGTGTGGGCTTCAGTAGTTGTGGCACGCGGGCTCACTAGTTGTGGCGCATGGGCTTAGCTGCTCCGTGGCATGTGGGATCTTCCCGGACCAGGGCTCGAACCCGTGTCCTCTGCATTGGCAGGCGGATTCTCAACCGCTGCGCCACCAGGGAAGCCCTTCCAGCTCTAATTCTGTTCTCCAGTTTCACGGAACTTTCCTCAGTTCTCTAAACTTGCCACATCCTCTCTTGCTTCCCTGCCTTTGCACATGCTGTTTCTTTTGTCTGGAACACTATTCTCAGGTCAGTGTCACCTCCCAACGCCGCCCTCTCTCCCCCAAACTTAACACTTAATTACTCTCAGGACTCGGCTTCAAGAAACCTCCTCCTGGAAGCCCCTGTGAATCGCGCCCTCCATCCCTTTGGGCGCGCTCTCTCTCAGCGTGCATCAAACAGACCAGAATCATCTATTGGTTTCCTGTCCCCTTGGCAGGGAGTCCCTAGACAGCAAAGATCTCGCTCATCTGTATCCCCAGGTGCTGTAGGTACAGTAGATATTTGAAGGGGGAAAAAAACCCGAGGCAATTAACAAATGGAAGGGGAAGCATTCAGTCGCATTCATCCATCCATTTGTTTATTCTGCAAATATTTGCTGACTGTCTGGGGAAGCAGAACTGAGTATGACAAGCAAGGTCCTGCCATATGGAGCCGATGTGCCTCCAGGCAGGGGCATGAATATTGTCTCTTTTACAGCTCTGAGGTTTGGGAACTTAGATATTTTCTCTGCCTGGACCATTGAAGAAATCCTTTCGGGTTAAGAAGCAACGCACGCGCTAGGGTTGAGGTTGATGCTGGGGCCAGACCTGGACCTGCCCGTTTCCCTGCAGTAGCCTTTCTGTCCCTCCGGAGGGCATCCTAGCCCTGAAGGGAGATCGCTCCCCTTCTCCTGGCCGCACCCTTCCTCTCCCAACCCCTCTTCTCCCTCAGCTGTTCCGTTTCCCACCAGGAAGCTTAACTTAGGCCTCCCGGTTGGGCTTTTAATTTGGATTTATTGCCGGCCATGACTGTATGTTAAACAAACTCCAGGCGATTATTAAAAACATGATTATCACGGTTTACTGTCTCGCTAGGTCCGCGGTGGGTGTTCTGGTGCTGAGAGCCAGCCAAACCTCTCGGATACAGAGGAGTGAAGACCCCCAGAGAGGGTCCGCTCTGATTTCTGGCCTTGTCACACCTCTTAGGGGAGGAGGTGGCAGTGGGGGTGGAGGGATACTTCCGAAGGAGGACAGAGACCCTGGGGAGGGGCGTTGATGTGGCAGAGAGAGCACTAACCTGGGACCTGGGAAACCTCGTGCCAGGTTGACCCATGGCTTCTTTGGGCTTCAGTGTCTTCTTGTGAAAACTTGAGAACTGAACCAGGTGACCCAGTGCTCTGAGAGCTGAAATCCAAGTATCCGTTGGGGTTGGAGGAACTTCACTTTGTTCTGCAGAAAGACCCAAGCCAGGCCGCTGACAAGGCACACAGAATTCAGAATATTCCATCATGGGCATTGGCTGAAGATCCACCCAACCTAGTTACCCTGACCTGGGGAATATTCTCCTGCGTCAGGCAGGCTGCCTACTCGCTGCAAGCTCACCTCTGGTTTGGGAGGGACATAGCCACGCAAAGGCATCAGCAAGGTGAGGCCAGTGGAGAAGGGGGAGGCTCCTGGCCTGGGAGCCAGGACCCTGGGCTCTAGTCACAGCTCCGCCATTGACTGGCCAATGGCCTTGGGCAAGTCATTTGTTCACTCAGGGCCTCAGTTTCCTTGTCTGTACAATGAAGGGGTAGATTGTTCAATGATTTGCAAGCTTTAAAACATTAATGGTGCACTTTTTTTTTCCAAAAGAGCATCTCCTATAGAAACTAAAGATTGAAGGCAGATGAGGGAGGGAGCTTGGAAGCCAGGAGCAGAGAGCCTAACCCATGGCCTCTCCCTCGCCCCAGCACCTGCCCCGTCTGCGACATTATACCAGCAGTTCTCAAATGCCTTCCTTGACAGTCAGCTGGGATGCTACCCAGTTGGCTTCCCATGGAGAGTGGGGTCCCACCATTGGCCCATGGATCCTCACTGCCTCCTGTAAAACTGGAGGGCAGACAGGGGTACTCCCACTCTGGGGAAGGTGCAGCCCGCACTGCTGAAGGGAGGGTGCCCAGAGCCGGGGTCAAGCGTCCTTGGGTGCCCAGGGCGCCTCCTTTGTCACAGCCCCACTCCACTGAGCGAGCGCGCCAGGGCCGGAGGAGCCCCCGGTGCAGCTCTGGAGGCCCACATTCCTGCCCAGCCTGCCGGCCCCCTGGCCTCCTCTCTCATTTCACCTCCACTTGGCTCCTTAGGCGAATGCTTGGGCCAATCCCAAGCCTGATGAATCTTTGATGAATTCTGAGTAGAGGCATTTTAAAAAATTCAGAAAGGTAGGGAGATGTTGGGCTGCAGGAAGGTGAGATGATTCTGCTTCCCTCCCGTCCTTCTCCCCTTGTCGGTCGGCTAATGAAGCCTGAGCCCTGGACTGCGGGGCTAGGGACAGGGCAGGACGCAGCCGAGCCACCCAGACCAAGAGAACCTGCAAAACAAGGCCAGCACCCTGGAGAAGGCTTCTGTTAGCCTTTCTCATTGAAGCAGAGGTAATCAATCAATCTAGAACCGAAGGATATTAGAGATGGAAGAAGCTTAGAAATAACCGTCTAAGTCAACATGCCTGCACTGAATGGAGGTAGGAAATGGAGTCTCAGAGAGGAGAGGTACATGCCCAAGTCAGGCCCGAAGTGGTCAAGGCAGGCCTGGAACTCAGACCCCTGTCTCCTGGTACAGTGCTGAGCCCACAGGTTACCTCTGGACCCAAGCGCCTGAGACAGGCTTCCTGACCCCCATTCAGAGCTTTGCATTTCAGTTCTTCCACAGAGCCATCTTCAGGATGTGCAGGATCCAGGGGACAGCTTGGCCATTCATCAGTGAGAACTGGGAGGGCAGAGACTCAGGGAAGAGGGTACAGACTAGGACAGCTCTACCCCTGCTGCTGAGAACTGGTCAACCCCTACTCTTGTCCCCCCCGATCCTCAAGGCTTAGAGGAACTGGGTCTCTTTCCCCTGCTCTGTTTCTCCCCGAACCCTTCAGGTTGCCTTTCTGTGGCTTAATTTCCTCTTTGCATCTCCCCCCCAGTGGCTCAGTAGCCCAGCCTTGCCTAGATGAATCCATGTCCAGACTGGTTCAGAGTCTTCCCAGCTGGCAGCTGGATAGAGAGGAGCTGACATGGAGTTACTGTCCTGGCTCCAGTTCTGGCCCTACCACTCCCTAGCTGTGTGACTGTAGACAAGTTACCGAACCTCTCTGAGCACTTTTTCCTGAGGATTAAATGAGACAAAATGGCTGAAAGCCTAGCATGGTGGAGGCACACGGTGGGTTCCATACAGATTGATGGTATTTCTTTCACCTTCTAAAATCTGATCTCCAAGTTCTAAGAAAGTCAGGACATTTCCCACGTCTTTCTTCACCATCCTCCTTGGATGCCCACCGTGTTTGATATCCTTAGAAATCCCCCTAACCTGAAGGCAGAGAGGGCTGCCACACTGCATAGCTTTGGGGGCGCCATTTGTATTATTGAACATGCAAATGGCAACCCCTGGAGGTGAGCGCAGGCTCTGTGGTTCTGTGTAGTGTTGCCCTTGGCAGGGAGGCAGGGATGGAAAAACCTGCATCCTTGAGTTCTCAGATGGAGAACTCTACTGAGTTTGTTTTTCTTCTGCTGAAGTTCCATTCCCTTCTCTTGGCAGCAATACCTGTTATCTTGTCTGGCTCGCTGTGTATTTTGAACTTTACTCCCAGAACTGAGATTTCAACTTGATTCCCATAATTTAGACTTCAGCTTTTGGAACAACTTCTCCCTTCACCGATGTGTCCTGCTTTGATTTCCAAGCACGTAAGAGTCTAGAGACACATTTTTTGGGTCTATTTCAACTGCGCATTCATAGGACTTGTAAATATAAAGGACGCCCGTAAACTGACAGATGCTGCGTATTGGCCTCAGAAACAATACATTTTATATCAGAACCTGAAGAATAAGCCCTAAATCAAGCACCTGGGTTTGCACCCTCCAGGTCCTCAAATCCAAAGCGAGCTTCTGCGTGTGCTTCAAGGGGTATCTGGGGGATCACAGAGTACGGAACACAGAGCCCAGTTTTATACTCATATTTATATTTGGAACCCTACCACTTCCACCCTAGCTGTGTGACCTTGGACATGTCACACAACCTCTCAGGGTCTCACCTTCCTTTGCAGCAAAATGAGGCTAATAATACCCAGCCACCTCACAGGGCTGTGGGACAGTGACTTGATGTTTGTGGAATGACAGCCATTGTCAATACCCTGAGATGTTAATTCTTGTCCTGGTCCCCCTCCCTGCCCATATCACAGAAGAGAAAGTAGAAGCTCGGAGAGGTCAAGCTGTATTTGCCAAAGATCTCTGAGACAGCTGGGATTCACACCCACACTTCCCCGACTCTGAAGTTCAGAATTCATCTCCTAGCCCAGCTTTGTTGTAAGCATGTTTTCTTTTGGTGTGTGTGCTAAAATATACATAACATAAAATTTACCATTTTAACTATTTCAAGTGTACAGTTCAGTGGCGTCAAGTACACTCACATTGTTGTGCAGCCATCACCACCAACTATCTCCAGATCTTTTCCATCTTCCCAAACCAAAACTCCATACCTATTCAACAATAACTCTGTACTCCCATCTCCCTCTGGCCCCTGGCAACCACTATTCTATTTTCTGTCTCTATGAATTTGACTACTCTCAGAATCTTGAGTAAATGGAAACTTACAGTATTTATCCTTTTGGGACTGCCTTATTTCACTTAGTATAATGTCCTCAAGGTTCATCCATGTTGTATCCAATATTAAGGCTGAATTCTATTCCATTATATGCATATACTATGTTTTGTTCATATAAGGATGCATTTTTAATGCATGTAAGGAACCTGGTACATGCTAGATACAAGTCCTGTGATATTGTCATTGTTGGTACTTATTATTATTCTACTTGACTGTTATAAACATTTGCTATAAAATTCAATTCTTCAATGACTTAGGAATAGTAATGACAGTAAGAAATATCCACCAAATAGAGAAGTCCATTCTTTTACTCCACGTCAGGATTTCCCTGGTCCAGTGAGCTCAAACTCTGGTGTGCCTCAGAGCCACAAGGGCAGCTTGGTAACTATCTCAGTGTCTATATTCTCAATAAGCTCCCCGAGTTCTGATATGCACTAAATCCTGAGCACTATTATCCTGGCCTTTGAATCTTTCACTGGCGGTATCTGGAAAGATGCCACAAAACCAAGGTCAGGAGGATGCGAGGGCAGAGGACCGGAAGCACTGGTGTTTCTGAGCAGCTTCTCTGAGACCACAGGCTCTGGCTTTGTGACTGACCCTGTTCTGACTTTCCTGTGTTGGACAAGCTTTCCAGCCCTTTCTGGGAAAATGCCTGAAATGACCTATTCAGACCTGCATTTGGAACTCAGGCAGACAGCTGTGTCCCTCTCACCTCTGCTTTCCTGGTGGGTCAAGATGGGATTTTTGGCTCAAGCCTGGAATAATTAAGAGCTTTGGTGATCAGGGGCTCTTTGTTTATAACCTGCTGCTATGGACTGAATGTTTGTGTCTCCTAGACCCCCAGATTCACACATAGAAGCCCTAATCCCCAGTTTGTTGGTATTAGGAGGTGGGGCCTTTGACAGGTAATCAGGTCATGAGGGTGGAGCCCTTATGATGGAGTTAGTGCCCTTAAAAAAGGGACGCAAGGCAAATGATCTCCTTCTTTCCTGCTCCCGACCCCGTCTTTGTCTCTCTTGGCCATGTAAGTATACCATAGGAAATTAAGGCAGGAAATCAATCCTGGCTGACACAGGGAATGCATTGGCATCTTCAGCATCCCTTTGGTCAAACTCAGTACAGCCAGGGGACCCAGAGCAGAGCAGAGAGAGAGAGGTTTTAAGGGGCAAACGGAAGGCATCTGGTGCACTGGGTTCTGCCTTTCCATCTGCCTGGAATTCCTTCCACTCACTCTCTCTTTCTGGGCTGGCACCATCCTACTGATCCTTGAGGACTCAGTCCAAAGTCACCTCCTCTGGGAAGGCTTCCCTGATCTCTGCAGGCAGAGCTGGATACTCCTGCCCTCGGAAGCTTACTGTTGTATCACTGTATCAATTGCATGATTGTGACTGAGACCTTTGCTCATTCATCCCATCACCCAGGGTCTTTTTTGCAGCAGGGAGGAGGCTGGAAACTTCAGGTAGATTTATTCATATTATAAAGATATAGCTAAATAGTACACCACAGCATTTTTATAAAATGATTGCATTTTCAGTCTAGGAATCACGTTCTGATTAAGAATCCTGTCATTTGCTGTGAGGCACATCCCAGATTTAGGCTGTAGTTTGTTGAATTGGTCTAGGGATCACCCAGACATTTCAAATGGAATAAGATTTTGAGTGACTAAAATAAGGCAGATGTCGCAAAATTCAGAATTCAGCGTAACGTCTTCCATAATTTCCTTCCCACTGTCTTGTTTTCCTTGTAGCCTTAAGGTCAGATGTCCTGGATAATATTCTGGCCATGAGCAGCTATATTCCTACTGAAAAAAATTATTGTGTCACTTTAAAGTTAATAGTTGTGAAAAAGGAAAAAGGGAGCTAAAGTCCACTTGCTTATTCAAAATGATAATTCTCCCAAATCTTGTCATGTTCTGTAAATCTCACTCTAAATTCTATTCTGTGACTTTTTCACTGCCCAGGGACATGACATTGGCAGAAACTAGTAGATGGAGCCAAAAAAAGTCAAAAGATTGATGCCTGTTGGTGTAGCTTAAAATGCCCCTAAAGCAGCAGTCTCCAACCTTTCTGGCACCAGGGACCGGTTTGATGGAAGACAATTTTTCTATGGACCAGTGGTGGGGCGCGGGGGTGGGAATGGTTCAGGTGGTAATGTGAGTGACGGGGAGCGGCAGATGAAGCTTCCCTGGCTCGCTGCTCACCTCCTGCTGTGCGGCCCGGTTCCTAACAGGCGGGTACCGGTCCACGGCCCAGGGGTTGGGGACCCCTGTCCTAAAGAATGTAAATTGCTGCAGTCACTAAGGAAAACACTATGGAGGTTCCTCAAAAAACTAGAAATAGAGTTGCCATATCATCCAGCAATCCCACTCCCGGGCATATATCCAGACAAAACAATAATTCAAAAAGATACATGCACCCCTATGTTCATAGCAGCACTATTCACGATAGCCAAAACATGTAAGCAACCTAAATGTCCATCGACAGATGAATGGATAAAGAAGATGTGGTAATAGATATATATATATATATATATATATATATATATATATAATGGAATATTACTCAGCCATAAAAAAGAATGAAATAATGCCATTTTGCTGCAGCATGATGAACCTAGAGATTGTCATACTAAGTGAAGTAAGTCAGAAAGAGAAAGACAAATACCATATCACTTATATGTAGAATCTAAAATGTGACACAAATGAACTTATCTATGAAAAAGAAACAAACTCACAGACATAGAGAACAGACTTGTGGTTGCCAAGGGGGAGGGAAGGGGAGGGAGGGATAGACTGGGAGTTTGGGATTAGCAGATGCAAACTATTGTATATAGAATGGATACACAACAAGGTCCTACTGTATAGCACATGGAACTATATTCAATACCCTGTGATTAAACCATAATGGAAGAGAATATGAAAAAAATGTATATATATGTATAACTGAATCACTTTGCTGTACCACAGAAATTAACACAACACAGTAAATCAACTATACTTCAATAAAATACATTAACAGCCCCCCACCCCCGCCAAAATGCCCCTAAAGCACCTGGGATTATCTGTTGGGTACTCCCTCAGTTCAGAGTCCGTATCCTTTCTATATTATATACAATCACTTCTAAATGTCCCCTGAATGTCAATTTCGACCACTCAAGAATTATTTCAGCAGATATTTATAAAAAACCTATTATGTGTCAGGTACTGCGTAGATGTGAGTGGCGCCCCCGGGAGTTACGAGTAGGAATAGCACAAACCTGGGTCTAGCGGGCAGTGTGGAGGGCATACTTGGAGCAAGGGTTGGGCTCTATCTGTGGAAGACTTCTTCTTCCTCTTCTCCTTCTCCCCCACTGTCTCCCTCCTTCCTCTTCCTCTTCTCTTATTTTTTTTGTAAATAAACGTTTGATTATAGACCTTTGATTTTGGAATACTTTTAGATTCATAGGAAAGTTGCAAATACAGCACAGAGAGTTCCCATATATTCCTCACCTAGTTTTAGGGTCTCCTCTTGAGAACCACTCAGAGAGGAATTTCTCTCAGGTCCCAGCATCAGGATTGCTTATGCATGTCCAGAGTTATTCCCATGCTTTATTTTAAGGAGCACTGTGATTGTACAACTCTGAGGATTTCTCCTTTTGCATTGACTACTAGGAAGCTCACAGGCAAATTTGTGGCTCGATTCTAGCGGGCGTGTGGACCTTTTGGTAGACATTTTGGGTATTAACTTCACCCTTGCTTTCACCTTCTTCCTCCTACATGATTTTTCTTGCCTTGTTTCCTTCATTTTCACTTTGTTTTTCTGTATTGAGCTTTGTTGGCCTCTTCAAATCATTTTTGGAATGAGGTGGAGGCATATATAACTGGATAAACAGACCATTTCCTCTGTGTTCCCAAAGTGTCTGATGCAGGCTTCTATTCTCACATTTGTCATGTTTTATTCTAATAGCTTTTTTATGTGTTTGACACCCCCAGTGGGCTGCGACTGCCACCTGACTTCCCTGCAGCTGGAGTCCCTGTGCATGACGGAGCACCCCAGGATGGGCTGTTGCCTGAATCCCTTTTTTCAGACCCTGAGCCTACCACTGCCATCCCACCCCTGTCCTACATGGGCATCCCCACCCCTGCACATGCTCAGAAGCGGCATTAGCATTTCTTGGAGTCTGTCCTGCCCTGGTGGATATCCTATATGCACCACTGTGAGGCGTGGGCAGACACAGCTTGTCAATATCCAGAGCGGAAGACATACCAGAAGACATACCAGAGTGCACCCACAGTCAGAAGGTGGTGGCCTGAGAAGATGGAAAGGAAATTAGGGGTGCAGGCTGTTTCCTCTTCCTCCTCCTCCTCAGCTCTGGGGTGGCACCTCTCCCCTCCCCGCAACCATCCTGGAGATGGGTTGGAGAGACCATGTATGACCAATAGAATCACAGGATCACAGGTTGTTGGCTCAAAATTACTCATGTCTCACCCAGGAACTCAACTTGGACCGTTCTCTTACCCAACTTTCCTCCGTTCTACATAACTCCATTGTGTAGAAGGAGCAACTGAAGCCCAGAAAGGGAGAGTGATTTCTTCAAGGTCACACAGTGAATTCGAGGCAGATCTGTTCTCTACTTGGAGGAGGGGGCAGTGAGGTCTGTCTGTTCTTTGTGACCATCAGGCAGAAGCTGAGCTGGTTGGGAGCATTTCAGGGGGCAGAGGCGCTATCCGAGTGCCCTGGAGGCAGCCACCCAAGAAGCTGGCCAATCATTCTGGGTAAACCCCTCCTCTCTGCCCCACCCCCAATTCCAGGAGGAATCGTGTAGACGCCAAAGGTTTTCTCTGATGGAGGAAAAATAATGGTAAAGGGGAAGTTTGGGATCGGGTGGAGGGAAAAGTGGGTCAGAGAATGGCCCCAGTGACTTCCTGGGAGAAAGAGATGAGGTGGGAGAAAGAGACTAGAAAATGTAGAATAAGCATCGCCAACTCTAATGCTTGCAGGGATGCTGGGGGCTGCGGGGTGGGAGTGCGCAGGGAACTCGGGTCCTCATCCTGAGTGTGTGCTGGCTCCTCAGTGCTGCTACTGTCAGGGGGATGAGGCTGCCAAGTTGCAAATATTTCAATTTTTTCCCAAGAAAATTTGAAAACCTGACGTTTGTGTGAAATCCAGATTTTTCATATGTTGACAACCCATTCAAAAATTTAAAAGCTCTGTGTGAATACAACGTGTAGATTTTATTTGGATTCAAACAAAACGCCTGTAAAAAAGACATTTTTGAGATAATTAGGGAAATTTAAATATATAAGAGGTACTGGACGCTCATAAGGAATTATTCTTCATTTTGTTAAGGTGATAATGGTTGTGTGGTTGTGTTTTCCAAAAGGTCTGATCTGCCAGAGAGATGTACTGAAGTATTTATGGATGAAATAATGTGATGTCTAGATTTGCTTTAAAATACCTCCAAAAAAAGGTGTGTGGGGGGAATAGATGACATGGGATTGGTAAAGCGGTGATAGTTGCTGAAACTGGGTGATGGGTTCATGTGGCTTCATTGTACTAGTCTCTGCTTCAGGGTGTGGTTTTGTTTGTTTGTTTGTTTGTTTGTTTTTTGCGGTACGCGGGCCTCTCACTGTTGTGGCCTCTCCCGTTGCGGAGCACAGGCTCCGGACGCGCAGGCTCAGCGGCCATGGCTCACGGGCCCAGCCGCTCCGCGGCACGTGGGATCTTCCCGCACCGGGGCACGAACCCGGTTCCCCTGCATTGGCAGGCGGACTCTCAACCACTGCGCCACCAGGGAAGCCCAGGGTGTGTTTTAAATGTCCTTGAAATAGAAACACTCTGTTTGGGCTGCACACAATCTGTCGGTGGGCTGGATGTGGCTTAGACCCCCATTTTAAACCTCTCATCTAGGACTTTCTTTTATACATAAGCCACTGAATACTAGGGGGTGAAGAAACCCTAGAGATTGCATAGGTCAGGAGTTGACAAACTACATCCTGGGGGCCAAATCTGGCTTGCCACCCGGGTTTTTTTGTCAGTAAAGTTTTATTGGAACACAGCCACGTCCACTTGTTTTCATATTATCTGTGACCGCACTGGTGCTGTGATAGCAGAGTTGAGGAAATGCGATTGAAACTGTATATCTCAAAGAGTCTAAGATATTGACTATCTTTTCCTTTTATGGAAGAAGTCTTGTTGACCACCGATCCAGGTCAACAGCCATCCATCTTTGGCACTGAGGCCCTCGTGCTGCATTTTCCAAGCCCAAGGCTAACTTGGGGTTGGAGGGAAAGTGAGCCTGCTGATGGGGTGGGGAAGCAGGAGACTTGGGCAAACAGATCTCAGGGATGGAATTAGGGCAGTCGGGTAAAACGAGAACGCTGAGTGAATGTTAGGTGTTCAACAAATCTCAATTCCACCAATCCATCCATCCTTCCATCATCCGCTGTTAGTCTGTCTTCTGTTTTCCCCAACCCCAAATGCCCTACATTTGGTCTATATGGTTAGTAGTTTGGTTTGCTGGCTATATATTCTCTCGGCAAGTTTTTTTTGTTTTTGTTTTTAGACTGTGTTCTTCAAACTTTAATATGTAGACAGATTCTTATTCAGTAGGCCTGAGGAACAAGCTCCCAGGGGATCTTTGTCACACTTTTAACATCAAGGGTGTAAAAAATATTGAGCAGAGTCTCAATACTACTGACATTTTGAACCAGCTCACTCTTTGTTATGGCCTGTCCTGTGCATTGTAGGATGTTTAACAGCATCCCTGGCCTTTCACTCACCTGTGACAAGCCCTTAGGTTGTGACAACCAAAAGTGTCTCTAGACATTGCCAAATGGTCCACCCTCAGTTGAGAACCATTGGGGTAGAGAATAATTGATCCACAGGCAAGTGCAGGGTTCACATAACTATCTATAAATAGTTCCATCAATTGCCATATGCAATCAGGCATCTAGTGTTAATGTTCTGACATCTAGTATCGATGTTGTGATGATGATGACGATGACGATGATGATGACGATGATGACGATGACGACGATGATGACGATGACGATGATGATGACGACGATGACGATGACAATGATGACGATGACGATGACGATGATGACGACGATGATGATGACGATGACGATGATGACGACGATGACGATGATGATGACGCGACGATGATGATGACGATGACGATGACAATGATGACGATGACGATGACGATGATGACGACGATGATGATGACGATGACGATGACAATGATGACGATGACGACGATGATGACGATGACGACGATGATGACGACGATGACGATGACAATGATGACGATGACGATGATGATGACGATGATGATGATGACGACGATGATGATGATGACGACGATGACGATGATGATGACGATGATGATGCTAGCTCCCACAGATCCCTATGCCCAGAGCCTGGTCTTAGCTTTTCCACCTCCTTAGGGCTCCAAAGCTCCTGCTTACCTTCATCATGCTTCCATTCTCCTGATATTCCTACCAGGGCACCTTTGTGAAGACTAACCATCACTTAGAGTGCACATGATGCTGTCACTGCTGTAACCCACATAGAAGGGCAGGTGTTATTACCTTTGCTCTGCAGTTAAGAAAACTGAAGCTCTTCGAGGCGAAATGAACCGTCCTGTGTCACAGGACATCTTGGACCCAGAGCTGGGGTGCTAGCTGAGATGTCACAGCTGCCCCTGGGAGGGGATAGATCCAGTCATTCTCTCCTAGAAGGTGAGAGGCTGCCATCCCTCCCCTTTCCTCCTATTCACTGGGTCAGGGGTCACTGGAATAGTAGTGGCTGACATTGACAGAGAACCATTGAAAGCATTTTACAAACATTAATCTACTATTCCCTCGTGACAACACCTTGATGATAATATAGATGGGGAAACTGAGGCACAGAGAGAGTTAAATAGCATCCTCAAGGTCATGGGGCTCATAAATGGGAGAGTAAGTGTTCAAACCAGGCAGGCTGGCTTCAGAAGCTATGTGCTGTATCACCTGTTGTGACCTGGATATAGAACCTGAGGTCCCTGCCTCCCAGGCTGTCATTTGTCAGCATGGAGTCCGAGGAGATCGTCATCGGTTGCCAGAGACAACCGTGATGAGTCCCCTCTGCCCAGCGTGGCTGCAGCTGCCCCCAGACAAGGCGTAACCCCACTGGCACATCTCCTGCCACTCCAGCCTGGCAGGAGACTGTTCCTCTATGCCAGTCTTCAAGGCTTACTCAGGTACTGTGACTGCGTGACAGATTCACAAGCTTTTTAGCTTTGTAATGAATGTTCCAGCTTCCTCTGGTGGGAGCCAGACCACCCAAGGGTGATGGGGAGTGGAAAGAGTCCGGGGAGACTCCTTCAAAAGCCTGTAGTCATTGTCAGAAAGTGAAGAGAACATACCTGTGCTGGCAGAGAGACCGCAAATGCCAGCTGGCTGCAGGGCTTCTGCTAAGGAGAGCGAACAGGCAAGAGAGCATTTGATTTTCATTTAGAGCTTGAATCCCAGCTCAGCCACTGTCCAGCTGTGTGACTTTGGGCAACTGACGTGACCTCTCTGAGCGTCAGGTTCTTTGTCTGTAAAATGGGGGTGCTAACACCCAACTGAAACGCTGCTGTTAAGATGAGAAAACCCATGGGAGGTGCTGGGCAGGTCCCGGGCATTGAATACCAGGAAGCTGTTATGATAAGGAGATGGAGGCTATAGAAGTCCCATGAGCTGGGCACTCGGAGGTTTGTGGTCTTCTTGAGAATGTTGAAAAGTCATGTCAGGGAGCCCTGCTGGGTTTGTCTATTTGAGATCCCCTTCTTGGGGAAAGAGCTCTCCATCTTTCCTTTGGGGAATTTCCCTTCTCCCATCCCACGTAGTGTTGGTGGGACTGTCAAACCCAGCACAGGCCTGGCTACAGAGAATGGCCAAGAAGTGGGCATAGGCCCAAGCCAGGCCTAACAGAGTCCACCCTGGGATATTACATACAGATTTTTACATACAGATTTTACATACAGGGGGAGAAGACTCTTTCCCTGTCCTCTGAGATTATTAAACTGGATTTATTGAAGCCTAGAAATATTTGAGGCATGACACCTACTTCCCTGTCCCACCTACCCAGCCCCACAGAGAAGTCAGTCTCCAGAAGGAAAAGACCACACAGAGGCACACAGATTTATGTGAGAGAGAAATGCTGACCTGGTGATCTCATTTTCAATGCTTCCCATCCCCTGATCCAGACTTCTCCTTTCCATGAGCCAATAAAGTCTCCTTTTACGTTCAGCTATCATGAGTTGGGTCTTTATAACTTTCAGCCATAAGAAGCCTGGCTACTACAAAGAGGTACTCTCAGAGACTTGGGGTGACCTGGAGTGGGCATCCAGCTAAAGCTGTGCGGGTCCAAAGTCAGAAGAGGCTGTTTGGGGATAAATTTCCCATTCTGTGGTTCCTTTGCTTTTATCGATTTCTTACACCTTGCATTTCTTTTTATGTTACAGCCTTTTAGAGCCTCCTATCATGTTTGAGGGAGCCTTAGGTAGTCAGGGCTGGAATGCTATACCTAGATGGGCCTTGTTCAGTGGCCTTATCTACAGATACTGGACATCCAGCAGGACACACGTGGTCTGAGCTGTAACCCTGGTGCCAAGAAATCAGCGGATTCGTGATTTGGATGTGGGTTTCCAAGCACTCCTGGGCAGTGCAGCTGCATGAGATGCTGGGAGTATAAACAAAAAATAGTCGTGAAGTGCAAGTAAGCCAAGAGCTGGCCCCCAGTCATGTCCCGAGGACGAGCAAGTGAAGTGCTACGTGGGGCTCCTCGCAAGCCCCCTCGGTGCCTGGGGTGAACTTGGTGGGAGAAATCATCACTATGCAAATGAGGTATAAATTGGAGTGAAGAACTTGGCCTTAGATTAAGGTCGAGATCCATAGGGTGAATTTAGGCAAAGTGTTAGGAAAAGTTGGAGTTGTTCAGGACCCTGACATATTAATAAAGGGAAAAGGGAACTATATTCTTTTTTCCGCTACTTGCCAGACACCATACTAGATACATTATAAACATCATCTTAGTTCAAATGGTAAGGACAGCTCTGGGCCTCATACACTGCCAGTGGAATTGTAAAGCAGTGCCACGCTTCGGAGAACAGTCTCTGATGCCTCCAATGGTTAAACAGAGAATTCCTGTATGGCCCAGGGATCCCACTCCTAAGTATACACCCAAGGGAAATGAAAACATATGTCCAAGTGAAGACTTGTGTACCAATATTTATACTGCATTATTCATGATAGCCCAGAAGTGGAAACAACCCAAAGGTTCACCAGCTGATGAAGGGATAAAGAAAAGGTAGTATATAAGCACACAGTGGAATCTTATTAGGCAAAAAAAGAAACGAAGTACTGATACATGCTGCAGAATTGGTGAACCTTGAAAACATCATGCTACATGAAAGAAACTGGTCACAAAAGACCATATATTGGGGCTTCCCTGGTGGTGCAGTGGTTGGGGGTCTGCCTGCCGATGCAGGGGATACGGGTTCGTGCCCCGGTCCGGGAAGATCCCACATGCCGCGCTGCGCCCGTGAGCCATGGCCGCTGAGCCTGCGCGTCCGGAGCCTGTGCTCCACAACGGGAGAGGCCACAACACTGAGAGGCCTGCGAACCGCAAAAAAAAAAAGATCATATATTGTATGATTCCATTTATATGAAATGTCTAGAATAGGCAAATCTATATAGAGACAGAAAGTAGATTCGTGGTTGCCTAAGGCTGGGGGAGGGGAGACAGAGTTGATGGCTAAGGGGTGGGGAGTTTTTTGGGGGGAGGTTAATGAGAACGTTCTAAAATCAATGGTGGGGATGGCAGAGCAAGTCTGTGAATGTGCTTAAAGCTCTTGAATTGTACACTTTAAATGGATAAATTGTATGGTATGTGGATTACCTCTCAATGGAACTGTTAAAAAATTCAAAGTGTTTTTCTTAGAGAAGTAAGCAACGAGAAGTAGCAATGGGGCAGGGGTTGCTGTTTTTTGTAAAAGTCTTGTGTAATGATTTGATGCTAAACCTGTGTTACGTGGAATAAAAGAAAAATTAAACTAAAAATCACGCACTAATCCTAAAAAAAGAAACAACCCTGTAGTGTATTGCTGTTTCTATTTTACAGAGGGATAAGCTTAGATTCAGAGAAGGATGGATTTTTTTTTTTTTTTTTTTTTTTTTTTTTTTTTTTTTTTTTTTGCGGTACGCGGGCCTCTCACTGTTGCGGCCCCTCCCGTTGCGGAGCACAGGGTCCGGACGCGCAGGCTCAGCGGCCACGGCTCACGGGCCCAGCCGCTCCGCGGCATGTGGGATCTTCCCGGACCGGGGCACGAACCCGTGTCCCCTGCGTCGGCAGGCGGACTCCCAACCACTGCGCCACCAAGGAAGCCCAAGGGGTGGATTTTTTACTCATGATCCAATTGCTAATGAGTGGAGAGGCAGGACTGGAACTCGTGTCAGTTTGATTCCTACTGTTTAACCATCACTAGGGGCCGGAGTAAAGAAGATCAGCTCGCTGCTCTTGAAAAGCATCCTCTTTGGGGGATTCTGCATGGGCCATGGATGGATGAGGTTGACCTCGTCCCATCTCGCCAACCCACGTGATGTAAGAAATGGCACCTGTCTGGATGAAAGCCTCCATGCTTTACTTCCAAGATTGGTGTAGGAAAGAGGTGTCAACAGGGAAGCAGACCTGCAGGGACCTCCATTTCACCTTGTTTCAAAGGTTTCCTTTCTGATTTCTGCCATTGCCACCCTGCTGGCTTCGGGGGGATGCTGAGACTTCAGTAACACTCTAGCCCCACCCTGGACTAATGGCCCTTCCCTTTACACCCCATAACAGAGCCAAGGAGAGAGCAGATGATCTTTCATAAAGGCTGTGGAAAGCAGGGGTGAAGAGGAGATGGACTCAGCTGCTTGAACTTGAAAGTCACTTCACTGTTCTGAGCCTCAGTTTTCTCATCTGTACAAGGCATTAAGAAGGCTCAGATTAGAGGATCATGAAGACTTAATAAAGAACACAGGTAAAGTGTGATTGTGGGCCCCTGAAGTCTTTATGTCCTTTTGTCTGCAGGGCTGGATCCTGGGGAATAAGAGATGGAGGTCAAGGCATCTCCATATTTTGGCCCCTAAGCTCATCCTCTTCACATGTCTAACCTTACTTTTGCAGGAGTAGATCCTGTGTATCATTTCCCAGAAATGGTTTGGGTACCATCTCACCTGCGTCAAGTGAAGTTCCTCAGGAGCTGGCTCCAGCCCCTGTGTACTTCCCAGCTGTGGCTTTTCAGGGGGCTGCCATGCATGGCTGCATCTTCCCCACCCTGAGACTGGGGTCCACAGGTACAATGCAGGCTTGCTCACTGGTCCTTCCTTACTGGCCAACATTGTGCCTACCTTGCAGTAGAACCTTAAGAAATAGATCGAGGACGGGAAGGAGAAAGTCAAAGCTGAAAGAAACCTCAGAGGACGTCCAATCCAGTAATTCTCAGTTTATTTTTAACCT
Organism: Physeter macrocephalus; assembly: GCF_002837175.3. Classification (NCBI taxonomy): domain Eukaryota; kingdom Metazoa; phylum Chordata; class Mammalia; order Artiodactyla; family Physeteridae; genus Physeter; species Physeter macrocephalus. Next base: position 98,345,628 of record NC_041227.1, on the reverse strand, counting down.
CGAAACTCTTTCTTCAAAGGGAAGGTTTATGCAGAGGTCTGGTCTGTCTATAGATGAAAGCTGAGCTGTTCTGACCACAGTGGGGGTAGAGCCAGGCCTCTCCCTTTTTCGGTCTTTCCTTTCCAGCCATCTCTGTGGAACCCTTACAACTGCAGGGAGTGGAGTTTGAAACTCACTGATCACATCTCAGCTGCCCATTTCACAGATGGGAAAACTAAAGCTCAGAAAGGAGGAGTGGATTGTGACTTGCTCAGAGTCACAGAGGGTGCAGTGCTGGGTTTGCAACTGGGCTTCTAGCTCCCGGGCCGCCTCCCTTGCTATACAAATCTCCCAGCACCCCAACCTTTGAGTGCAGTTTGAGAGCTGCAGGTGTTTCTAAATGCCTTTTTCTTTGCAGCAGTGCTGACTGCCCTGGACTCTTCACAGAACTGCTTTGCTATCATGATCGTGTTAATCATTAACCAGGGGAAGCACTGGGGTGAAGGAGAAAGGCAGAGGTTTGGGAACTTGCCAGAATAAGTCAGGCTTTATTATCATCATGCTAAACTGACACTTCCTCCCAGGCTGAAGGGGTCTATTCCTCTTCCATTCTCTTTAACCCCTTCCCTCTGGCCTGCCTGCCTTCTTACCTGTCTCCCTTTAGTCAGACATTCACAATGCAAGATGCAATGGGCCTTTGGTGATTTAGTTGTTTCTTGATTTAAAAAGCAACCACTGTATCCAGGCCCCTAAGGCGTGGAGCTTCCACTGATGAAAGACCCAGACTCAGCCTTCCAGGAGCCAAGACCCAGGGAGAGACTTGGAAAGCAGTTGGTTATATGATACTGCGCTTGTTGCTCCAAACCAAGGCAGCTGGGGAGTTTGCCTATGCATTATCGTTACGCAAACCACGTTTTTCCAGCCCCAAATCAGGACACCCGGCAAGAACTCACGTACCTAAAGAGACAACAGAATATGGAATATTTGAAATTATGATGGTCACCAAAAATCTGGGTGATTTGGGTGTTTTAACTACAATATCTATCTCAATTTACCTGACATCAAAGTTAAGTATGTGGTGAATATATACTCAGGTATCTTTAAAGCCTCTGCCTTTTAACCAGACAACACTCAGAATCTTTCCCTTGCTTTCTTCCTTAGTAAGAATGGGGGAAAACTTAACCCTTTTTTAAAGCAAATAGAATTGAGTTTTAGTCTTCACAAGACCCACAGCTGATTTCTTGCACTTGTGACAGTTTTTGCACGTGTGTGTTCCTGACGGCTACAGCTGTCACCCTGGGAACAGGGCTCTGTATGGGTGTCTGGCTTCCTCACTGCCAAGACAGGAAGTTCCTTGAGAGCAGGAACAGAGTCTTATTTATATTTATTTTTCTAATCCCTCTGGTGCCCAGTACAGCCCTTGGAATGAGGGAAGGCTTAACCAGGCCTTGTTGAATTGAATTATTGAGTAGACAAGCTTGTGATGGGAAACAAACAAACAAAAGAACCAACCCCCTGTGAGTCAGTGCTGTTCAACCTGTCACTTGCAGAGTAAATCCCCTGCTCCCTCAGATGGGTGGTGAAGGGGACACACAGACAGGGAGAAAGAAGGATGTGCCAGGCACTGCGCTGGGCACACCTGGTCTCCCTCACCCCTCCCCACATCCCTGGGAGGGAAGTGCTCTTACTATCTTGTCACAGATGAGGGAACGGGCTCAGGGAGGTCCAGGCTCACCAAGTGGAGAGCTGGGTTGGTGCCCACAAGCCTGCCTGTCCCCAGTGCATGCTTTTCCTCCCAGACAGCACTGAATCAGTGTTGTCATGACTCGTCTCTTCCCTGGTCCCTCACAGTTCCTGGAAACAGGCTGCAACCCCCTGACCTGCTGATCAGGTGAAAACAGTGGCTATGGAAACAACAGTCGTTATGACCTCGGCGGTGGCTTTTATCTCTTTATTGGTCCCAAGTTTCTGAAAGATGGCAATGTAAAGATCGGACCCAGAGCCTTTCAACCATCAAGACCTCTTTCAATGGAAAAATGTTTTGGGTTATAGGAAGGGATGTTGTTTCTTTGAACTTCTCTCTGTGTACAGCATCTGGCACATGGTGTGTCCTCAGTTCTTATTTGTTGAAAGATGAAGGAAGGAGGCCTGGATTGAATGACTGAATTGTCCTGGCTCAGGTGTTTCTCACCTCTCCTTTCTTTGGAGAGCGGAAGCCCAGCCTGTGACGGCCTGATCTCAAAGTGACCCTAAAGGCCAAAAAGAAACAGAGAAAGAAAGAAAGAGAGTAGGCAGGAAGGAAGAAAGAAGAGGGAAAGAGACCAGCTCTCCCTAATTCCTCTGCCCTCTTCTCCATGTATATTTTCTGGAAATAAAAGTTTACCCTGGGCTTCCCTGGTGGCGCAGTGGTTGAGAGTCCGCCTGCCGACGCAGGGGACGCGGGTTCGTGCCCCGGTCCGGGAAGATCCCACGTGCCGCGGAGCGGCTGGGCCCGTGAGCCATGGCCGCTGAGCCTGCGCGTCCGGAGCCTGTGCTCCCCAGCGGGAGAGGCCACAGCAGCGAGAGGCCGCGTAACGCCAAAAAAAAGTTTACCCTGTGGGCTACTCTTTGCTACTTAAAGTGTGGTCCATGGACCAGCAGCATCAGAGTTACCTGGGAGCCTGTTAGAAATGCAGAATCTCAGGCCCCACCCCACTCCTACTGAAAATCAGAATTTGCATTTAGCAAGATCTTCAGGAGACTTGTGTGCACATTAACTGTTGAGAAGCACTGGGCTAGAGGACAAGGCTATAGGAAGCTTGTCTGTTCCTTTAAGAGGGTAGTCAGAGGGTAGTCAGATTCCTTCCACATCACGGGAAAGGACTTGGAGGGGTTTTAATGCACGAACTTCCGGAATGGAGAGAGAAGACATCTTGGGAGGAGACTAATAGTGATGATTATCATTATCATCACCATCGCCATTTTATTGAGCCTTGACTACATGCAGAGCACTTGACATTCTTGATCTCATTTTATCCCCACATGGACCCTATCAAGGATCTGTCATCAGTATTCCCATTTCAGAGATGAGAAAATTCAGGTTGTGGTGACAATGCAACTGGCCAAGGTGACAGAGGGAGATCTGAGTTCTGACTCTACTCTGACCTTGGCCAAACTACTTTGGTCTCCAGGCTAGGCTGCTCCCTGCCTTCAAACCAGAGAGAACAAAGCCCAGAGCCTTCTAGGAAGCAGGCAAGAGAAGAATAGCAAATACACAAGACTGCAATGTCCTTTGGAGCTGAGATGTCCTATTTTCAACGCAACAGAATCATTTAACTGATAAACATGGAAGCCGTGTCAAGATGGCAGTAAATTGCCTTTCTATCAAGCTAGGCCTTTGTGTTGTGTTCAAAAGAAACTAATTAAAGGAATTTTTCTTTAAAGTTTATTTGACCCAGACATTTCCACATCGGCCTAGGAAGCCAATTCAGTTTGAAAACTTGGTGTGAAGCTTGAATTATTAACGCATGCATGAAAAATGATACTGCATATTTGCTTTAGAACATTTTGGGGATGGGGGAGGATTAAATGTATCTCTGGAGGATTTGGCCAGGGATGGGGGTGAGGGAGGGTAAAAGCAGAGAAGGATGTGAGTGTGGGCCAATGCTTGTAAAACATATATCATAAAACTTGGCGCTTCATAGGAACTCCAGTGTTCAGATGACTGAGACAAATTCTAAAGAGAAGTTTTCACAGCTAATACATAAAACATGGTCCTTGCAGTCTTCCTCTTTAAACAGCTTTGTTAAATAGTCAGTTGAATGACATGTCCCTTGCTGCTGTGAATCCATTAGGGAATTGTATTTATATAAGGAATTTCACCTGATCATCTCGAGCTGCTTAGAAAACATCAGTCCGTTCACCCTCTTGGCGCCCTTGTGGGAGTCATATCAACACTTCTGGCTTATTTCTCCTCCCTTGGTGCTGGAGTGGCTCTGTGAAAAGTGGACTTGGCAGAACCAGAGTCCCAGCTAGCGCCTTCCAGGATAGCTGGCACAGGGCTGACTCTCGCTGGCCAGGTTGCTGGGATCCAAGAGGTTGGGTGTACGATCGGGGCTGCTGCAGCTCCTGCCATCACACACACTCCCCACTCAAGTATACATCGAGCTGATGTGGAAATCCCAACAAGGAGGGAAGCTGGTATCTAAATAGTGATGGTAATGATACGAGTTGCTAAGATGTGTTGCTTAAGGTGTGACAGGCACCCTGTAAAACACGTGGCATAGGTAGCCCAGTAAATCTTTGCCTTTGAGGGGCTTCTAGTGTTAACCTTATAGCATCAATGAGGACATTGAGGTCTAGAGAGGTTAATTCACTGGCTCAAACCCACATTTGTCTCGTTCAGTCCACACTTGTATCCATCACTATGATAGAACAAAGGACACTCAAAGAAGGAGTTTGATAGAGGGAGAAGATGGAGCGTGAAACATTTTACATGCATAGATACATATATATACTCAAAATGTGCATTCATAAATGCCTCCAGCCTTGCTCCCTCTCATTCAGTCCTCAACAATGAAGCAGAAGTAGTGTTCTTTTTTCCCTTAAAATTGTCTGTTTCCGATTATGTGAAGCAGCTAGCATGGTGACTGGCACGCAGTGGATAATCAATTGTGTTGCTTCTCTTTTCCATTTAGAGTACAGACACACATGCTGACACTCCCTGATTTCACGAATCAATATATTTCTTGAAATCATGCTCAGAGGAGAATCCTGAAAACATGGATTGGGCAGGACTACTGCAGTCATCTGTTTAAACATGGTTAGCCATACCAGCACAAACCATTGGAAGCTGAGGTAAGGTAAAAAGGGAGGAAGTAGAGGAGCTTATTAGGTAGCGTGGAATGAACAGAGAGGTGGGTGAGCAGCAGAGTGGCGAAAGTGAGGACTAATCTGATATTCTGCTGTGGGAACGCTGGTGGGGCTGATGCTGAGAAGAAAAATCACTTATGGCCCCAGGGCTCCCATGTACAGTTGTGCAGGCTGTGCACTGCAAAACTCCTGGGGGTGCTACTTTCACCCACCCTTCTGGGAATGGCAGCCCTGAGCAGTGTGATGCACAGTGGGTATGGCCATAGGCAAGGGCCTTGCAAGCATCCTTTACTGAGCTCTAAAAAGAGTAGAAGCCTGTGTTGTGGGGAAGTGGAGAAAATAGGGGGCAAATTGGGACTGGTTGGGTTAAGGGGATCAGGGAGGAATTTTTAAGCTGGGCCTTGCTGGTTGAGTAGAATTTCAACAAGTGGAAAATGGGTCGGGGGGGAAATCCAGGTGGCTTATTTTTATTCATCTTTGAGACTGAACTCATCTTGGGGATGAGTTCCGACACCTCCTATAGCACTGGGCTTACTGTGTTCTAACTTTTACCACACCTTTCTGAAACGGTTCATTCATGTCTGTCGACTCCCGTGGTGCCTCCACTACACTGTGAGCTCCTCAAAAACAGGAACTACGTCTTTCACTTTCATATGCAGGGTATAGCACGGGTGCTGGCGCAAAATAGGTCCCAGCACATAGTAGGTGCTGAGTGAACCGAGTAACAAATGTATGAATGAGTGAAGCTCCTGCAGCAGGGATGCTGATGGAGGCAGGTGGCTGGTTTGCAGCTGAGAGATGCTAACACCCCCAGAAGGGGTAGTGGACCAGGGTGAGAATGGGCAGACTGAGGGGACCGCTGGGCTGTGGGGTGGTGGAGAGAGTTGAGAGGAAACTGAGTGATGTCAGCCATAGCCGATATGGAGCTGGGGCCTCTGCTCATGAACCCAACACACAGCCCGGGGCTCGGAGCCAGGTAACAAGCTCCTGCCCTGGGCCCTGGGCCTCATTTGAAGGCTGATGATTTTTTAACAGCATTTGTTCCCCCGAGGGTCAGGAATCAGGATGTGCCTCTCTCCAGCAGGACAGAGAAGGGGCTGGGAGACAAACAGCTTTTACCAGATTGAAAAATGAATATGTGAAGCGAAGCCAATGCTGCCGGGTGCTCCCAGGCATAGAAAGGCCAGAGAGCCAGTGATGCTTGATGGTTGACTGGCAGGTAAGGCCAGTCCTCCAGGGCCAGAGGCAAGGGCTCCCTTGCTCTCCAGCCCCTGCTTGGAGAAACCTTCCCAAGGTGCAATACAGGTTTGTCCCTTGAGGTCAGAGAGCTGCTGACACCTGCTCTCTTCCCCTCACTCTGGAGATCAGATCCTCAGGACGATGCTCCTTCTATGGTCTCCTCTTGCCCTGAACCTAAATCCCATCCACTCTAGATCTGGGCAGGATCCTAAGTAGGTGCTGTAGAGGCAGTGTAGACCATGGGAAAAGCAGGTGTTGGGAGGTAGACACACCTTTGTTCAAATTCTGGCTCGCTCGTTCCTAGCTTTGTGACCAGAGGCAAGTCACTTCACCTCTCTGAGTTTCTGCCACAAAGGGAGTCTTTTTCATAGAGATGTGTGGTTCAGTGGGCTGCCTTTCATCCGTCAAATGCCTGGCATGCAGTAGGTTCCCAATAAATTACAACTGTTTTAAATGGGTAATAGTCTCTGTGTACTCTTAACCTAGCTTAACCCCGCCCCCATTTGCTGTCTGTGGTGCCCTCTGCACCCCTACAATGACTGCTTACTCCAGGAGCCTCGACCTGCCTCTGCCTGTGAGGAGAAACCCTTCCTCACGGCTCAACAATCCAATTTTGCTCTTCTGGCCCCAGTGATCCCCACTTGGACCCGAGAGTAACCGGCAGCTGGGAACTCAAGCTCTGGAAGCAGCTGGTCTTTTGGTTCTCTCGGTGCCTCGGTTTCCTCCTCTGTACCCTGGTGGGGTCGCATACGGCCTCTGACCTCTGCACTCATCGGTAGGAGGGCAGAGAGCCACGTGGGCGGGAAAAGGTGGGTGCCAGCATGTCCCAAGCACCCCCTTGGGTGCCCTCGTTTCTCTGGGATTCAGAGGGGCTAAGGGGCTGAGTGATATCATGGGATGAGCAAGAGGGAGGTGGGCTGGGTCTGTCTGATTTCCAGCTGCGGTCTCTCACCTCCCCCAAATCCCCACTCCCGAAGTCCTCAGAGGGGCGGGAACCAGTTAGAGATGCAGAATTCTCTCTCCCCGAGGAAGGCCCGATTTCGAGCTCAAAGGCCCTATGGAGCCATCAGGAGCAGCTCTGCGCCCCCCGCCCCCCACCCATATTAGCCGCCGCTTTCTCCCCTCCTATCTTGGTAAAACCCTCCCGATGCTCCCTAGCCTCCTTTGCCAGCATTATCGCTCTCGCCGGTTCTCTCTCTCCCGGGAAGGCCGGATGCTTCGCTGAGCCCCGCTGCCCGTGCAGTACAGTCAGCTCGTTACATGAACATGATCGTTGCATTAAGCCAGCGCTCCCCTCCCAGGGGTCCAAGGTGCCTCCTGGGCTTCATCTCAGCCCTCCTCTCCAGGCTCCACAGGGGGGAAGGCAAGGGCGGGAGGAGCATCTTCCCATTTCACAAACGGGGAAACTGAGGCAAGAGGCACCTGGGCCCTCCTCCTCTGCCAGGCCCCCAGAGCTCTCTCGGGGCCCCCGTGCCTGCCCTCCCCAGGCCTGCCTCAGCCTTACCGGCCCCTCTGTTCCTCCCCGCAGCTTGAATCTCCAGGGAGCCTTAACCCCTCCCACTGGGTTTCCGCTCTGCCTTCAGGCAGACCCTGAAAAATCTCCCCTTCCTCTGCTGCCCCACGAGCTTGCAGACTTTTCTTTTGGTGCCTCGCCACCTGCCCCACCTGATTTAGTGACCCTGGATTAGGGGGATCCCACACATTGCCCAAGGGGCTGCTTAGTGCTTTAGTACTTAACTGGGGTACGATTCTGGGAGCGTTGGAAATCACAGGTCAGTGTGTCAGCGTGCGCGCACACGGTTGTTTCAGAGGGAGGGTCCACAGCTCTAACAGAATCTCAAAGGGGTGGGAGCCACTGCACCAGCCTGGGAGTGACGGGGGTCACCTGGGCCACCAGAGACCTGGTTACCTGCAAAGGCACACGGAGGGTAGCACTGTCTTGTCTGGGGCTCTTTGGCCTCTGGGAAGGGAGCTCTGTCTGGCTCTTCTGTCTCTCAGGGACTAGATGCTGGCACACAGGTGGGCTTCTCCCCTGTGAAGTCAGCTTTTCCTCATCTAGACGCCCTGGCGCTGAGCCATTTCCGGGTCCTGGTCTCGCCTCTGAAACTGGTGCTACTCAATGTGTGGTCTCTGGACCAGTCTGTTAGACAGGACTGCCTTAGACTTTATCTAGGCAGTTCCTTTTGTCTCCCCCACTGCCCCTTTTCCCTCTGTGTCCACCTGTTGGAATCCTGTCCATCCTTCAGGGCCCAGCTGCAATGCCACTTCCTCCAGGAAGTCTCCCTGGGTGGGAGCTGTCCTTCTGACTTTTCCTAGTACTGGCTTCTTCCTTTGTTGACAGTCCTCTCCAGACTTAGCATGTGTTAGAAGCCGATGGGTGTTCTCTGTGCCCAGCCGTGCTGGGCACATAGGAGGAGCTCAGGAAATGCCTGGTGTGTGCTTGGTCACACCCAGTGAGGAAGAGCTTATTCTCACACTCAGTGGTGCATTTCTTCAACAAGTGTGTACTAGGCGTTATGCTGGGGACAAAACAGTGAAGGGTACAAAGCTGTCACCCTTCCAGAGCTCCTTGTTGAGGGAGGGAAACAGCATGAGGACAGGTACCGACCAAGGAGTGAGTGATAACGAGGGTGCTGGGGGTGGATGGTACCCTGAGAGCATGTTGCGGGTGTCGGGGAGGACTCCCGCAGGAAGTGGGCTCCAGGTAAGACTTGGAGGTGGAGTTAGCCAGGGTTGTTGAGGAGGAACCAGGGCACTGGGCCAAAGGGAGAGCACATGTGAGATATGGGGGCATGCCATGTTCCAGAACTCAAAATGTTTCAGATGCAGACGCTGTGGGAGGAGAAGGGGAAAGACCTGAGCCCGGAAGTAGGCAGGGCCGGTCCTGGAGGTCCTGGCAAGTCATTGTAAAGAACTTGGACTTCATCATAACGGCAGACCATGGGGAGCTGTTCTGGTTACTCTTGCCTGTGTAACAAATTATGCCACAGTGAAGTGGTGTAAAACACCCATTTATTACGTCATGGACTCTGGGGATCAGTAGTTGGGTCAGGGCACAGCGGGGATGGCTTTTCTCTGCTCCATGACATCTGGGGCCTCAGCTGGAAAGCTTGAAGGCCGGAGGCTGGAATCTGTCTGGCAGGTGATGCTGGTGGTCACCTGGGGCCCTCAGTTCCTCTTCGCATGGGCCTCTCCATGTGGACTGGTGATTGAAAGTGCCTGGCAGAGTGGACTCGAGGCCAGGCCTTGGGTCTAACTGTGTCTGGGGTTCCCCAATATGTGTTGTTGCCTGTCCTACCCTCCTCCTCCTATAAAGCCTGGCTGAGTCACCTCCCCTGGGAAGCCCTCCCTGATTCCTCTGGGTAGGGCTGCCCATAGGCTGTCTGTGCCTGGAGTCATTTGTCTCATCGCCTGTCTCCCCCACTAGCCTGGGACCTCCTTGAGGACAGGGATACCACCTTAGGTCTGATTCCCCACTGCCTGGTATACAGAAGGTGCTTGACAAATGTTTGTTGAATTGTAATCAAACCATGAGAAGGTTGTCTAGCTCCTTCCTGGCAGGGTTGGAGTGGCGGTGGCTATTGGCTTATCTTTGCTGAATCTGCCTTTTCAAAGCTACTTTCTACCCATCTCCTTTCTAAGCTCATTTGGATCAAATATTCATACCTATTATGGAGCCTCCTTCCACACCAAGTGCTTCCACTCCTGTCCCCCTCAACTTATTCTCTGCAAAGCAGCTAGATGGATCTGTACCAGATGTAATTAGATCATGGCCCTCCCCAGCTCAGAACCTCCCCATGGTAAAATCCACACGCTTTACCCCACAGTCTCCAGCCTGCAAAGCCCTGTGTGGTCTTCTGCCACCTTCTCTAACTGCATTTCCTACTGCCCCAGCCCCACATCCCAGTGACACCAGACTGGCTCGCCTTCCGCCTCACGTGCTAAGCTGCTTCCCACCTCAGGACCTCGCACTGCTGTTCCCCCTGCCTGGCGTGCTTTTCCTTCATGTCCTTACTTGACTTCTCCTCCTTATCACTGAGACCTCGGCTCCAAGGCCACTTCCTCAGACTTCCCCAAAACCCTTTGCTTCAGTTGTGTCCTCGCCCCAATCGCTCTCTCTTCTAGCACCCTTTCCATTTTCTTCAGAGCCATTATTATCTGAAACAGTCTAGTTTCTCCATGTGTTTACCTTGGCATTCCTGGTCTCCCTCACCAGAAGGCAAGCTTGCTCAGGGCAGGGTCTTGTCTTCATGACGGCTAGGTAGAGCATTCAGAACAAGGCCTGGCGTGTAAATATTTGTTGAAAAAAGTGAATGGAGACCCATTGTACAGATGGGAAAATCTAGGCATAAGCAGCCTGCCGGCCGAGGAATCTGACTCTGGGCTTCCAGTCCTGCTCGCCTCTCCCTGTTGGGGCTTCCCTTCTTCCCTCCCCTGTCCCCCCCATCCCCGCCCCACCCTTCCCTCCTTCCTCTCCTGGGCTGGGAAGGGTTATTGAGCTGGAGAATGCAGGCAGGCAGCCACAGAACCGTTCCAAGAAGTGAGAGAGATCCTGGTCCAGGGGGAGAATTAAACTCCCAGCTTCAGTGGGAGGTGAGAAAGAGGCGGTTGTCTGAGCCAGCAAGGAGAGGGAGGGAGGCTCCTCTCCTGGGTTTGCTGATGGATCAGATGCAGAACCGCAGATTACGCTCCGTGCAGGCTCGGCTGCCCGCAGCGTGCAGAGCAGCTGGGCCCCGGGAGGAAAGATGCTTGCCAGGGAGGAGTAGGCTCCCTTGTTTGCTCGCTCCTGCCCCGGGATTTATGGTGCTGCCTTTGAATGGGAGTCTCTGACGGAGATATATGGGCCTGCTTATCTGCCGGCAGTGGGCCCTCCCCATGAATCTGAGCAGCTACTGCTGTAGCCACCGTGAGGGAGATGGCAGGAGATCTATGGCTCTTTCTCCGGGCTGGAATTCCTCTATTCTCCGGCCAATGGGCCAACAACCACTTAGCCAGAAGACACAGGCGCTGACCGGCTTGGTCCCTGTGCCGTCATAACGCTTGGTGTCTGAGAAGGATGACACTAGCCAGTTCTCTCTCGGTGGCTGCTCTCAGTGGTGGCCCTGAGTGGAGGGACACCACCAACAGTAAATCCTGAGATGGACCAAACGTAGAGGTCCAGGCGGGAGGGGCATGGGGGGCTCATGAGGGGCTCATGCCACATGCCACAGCTGCCACCTACGCCCTCGGCAGCCCGGAGAATGAGCGCACCATCAGCTCTTTCTCAGATGCAGAAACTGAGACTTGGGAGGGGAGACAGGGGCTGCACTTAGGAAGCACCATGTGCGTTACGCTTGCTATTTAATGTTTATATCCACCCTAAGAGGTGGACCTTGTTACCCCCTTTTAGAGATTAGGAGCTTTGAGCCTCAACGACGGGACAGTAAGGGAAAGAAAGGATGGGGATGGCTACTGGTTGCATCCCTGCTCTTCACAGACGTTAAGTTCTTTGCATGTGCCTTGACATCATCACAGCCAGTCGAGGAGGTAGCTAGGTTCTACTGGCCCAGTTGGATTAATGAAAAAGCGGGGTCAGCGAGGTTGGTAACAGTGGGGGCAGGATGGAGCCCTCCTCCTTCTGCATCTCACGGCCAGGCTGAGATGCTTCTTTGGGACCACACCGGAGTCATTTTCTGGTTTAACATCAGAGGTCAGCTGGCGGGGGCGGGGGTGATGGTCTTCATTTTGAAAGGGCCCCAGCACCCGCTGTCCTCACCTGCTGTTGTTCTCTCCTACTGGCACCTCCTTCTTCCTGATACCCGGTCCGCCCAGCCTTCTCCAGTCAGGGCCCGAGCTGGCAGGCAGCATCTGGGAGGCCTCCCTGGGATGTCTCTCTCCATAGCTGGAGCCTATCAGACCGTCTCCTCCCCTCCTCCCAGGAGACTTACGGTAAAGGCACTTTGATCACAGAAGCCCTGGGGAGCAAAAGCGAGTGGGAAAGAGAGAGAGAGAGAGAGAGAGAGAGAGAGAGAGAGAGAGAGAGCATGTGTGGAGAGATTTACATCCAAAGCCAGATCAGAGATTCCCGTCCCGCTGCGGTTATGTGGGGACTTGTTGCTGTCACGGGGCCGTAGCCAAGCAGCTAAGGACAGGAGCGGCGAGGTGCCAGCCTGTCGTCAGGAGAGGAATGAGGCCACTGGGTGGGTGTCCCTCTGACATAGTCATCACCTTTTTGGGGAGAGAACCAAACCTCCCCTTTACTCCAACTCGTTAGAATCAGAGAACATCAGAGCCAGAGGGCCCTGAGAGATCTCCCCCTCATTACAGATGGGAAAACTGTGGCTCGGGAGGAGAGTTCATTTGCCCAAGTCATAGGTTTACCAGCAGCAGAGCTGAAGCTAGGATCTGGAGCTCTGGGCAGTGTTCTCTCCGCGACAGCAGAGGAAGTTTAAGGAAGCAGTTAAGAGCACAAGCTTCGGAGCCAGGCAGGCCTCGGTCCACGGGCGGGCCGAGCCCCAGCCTTGCTGCTGTGTGATCTGGGGCAGGTGTCTCAACGTCTCTGCTTCTTCATAGGATACACACCGGTGAGGACTGCCGTGAGGCTTGAAGGAGACGCATGCCTACGGAGAGCGCAGCAGCGCTTACTGTTATCACTGCTGTCGTTGGGCTTCACGCTCGAGCAGAGCAGGCAGCGGTGGGTGGAGGGCAGGGCTAGAGGCGGAGTGTGGGAAGGGAGGGCAGCTTCCTCACGGAGCAACTGGCCCGGAGTTAGGCAATGCTGAGCTCCTAGGAGGATCCGACCCTTGACATCGATGATCTCATTTAATCCCCCCACTACCCTATGAGCTGAGGGGACTTATCCCCATTTTACAGATGAAATGAGAACACTGAGGTTCATCCTTCCTGGGCGAAGCCGAGTCCAGCTTCCCCCGACAGAGGGAGCCAGTGCCTTGGTTCTTTGCCGCGTGGCCCACGGGGTCCTGCCTTGTTTCCCTGGAGACAGGTAGGGCTGATCCCCCCCCAGCTGGTGCTGAGGGAGGGACACCACCTCCTTTGTTCCACGGCTCCTGCCTGCGCTGTCAATGTTCTTGAGTGAGCCTGGCTCCTCTGTGGTCTGATGCGGGAATAACACAAAGTAAAACATTTCCTATTCTCCCCGCCTCTCTCTTTGTGTATATATATGTGTGTGTGTGTGTTGTCTGCACGAAAATTTGTTCATAAAAAAAAAAACTTTGACTAGTTCATTTTGTGTATTTCTGTATAGAAAAATGTCACATATCCTTGTCAGATAAAGAACTGCAGAAGAAAATAGGTCAATTGAGAGAAGAAAACGTGGACATTTTTCAGTGTGAGTCAGGAAAATGCAAGTATGATATGTTGAATACAGAAAAACTTTAAAAAAAAACAAAAACAAAAACGAAAACAACCGGGATGGCACTTCATAGTAAATTACTCTAATTTTGATGGTACCGAGTACGCTGTTTCCTGACAAAGTAACTCTATTTAGTTTACAGTGGGAATTGTTCTCCGTGGGTTTTAGTTCCTCCTCCCCCGCGCCCTCCCCCTGCCTCCACCCTCACGACTTGATTACAGCCCCAGAGAAGGACGCGGAACCCATCGAATCCCCCTCAAGTGTCACTGTGAGGAAACTGGGGCCCCGAGATGGGAGGTGCCTGAGCCCAGGTCCCCCGGGGGCTGGCGGCTGGCACACGAGGCAGGGCTAGATACCAGGATCCCTCTTCACGCGGGCCACAGGGCAGCTTGCGGGATACGCACATGGGCAAGCTTGGCGGCGCCGTTCTCAGAGCTGCCCCCAGCTCCTCTTCTCTAAGGCCAAGGTAAAGTGGGAGTGCCCCCCTCCCCTCTGCTTTCTCAGGCTGCCCTTTCAGGATCCATCATCTTGTCTCTCTTATCCGCAGAGCTAATATTTGTTGGGGAGGAGGTCCCTTTGAGGCCATCGCTGAGGTTCTTGGTAACTTGATTTGTATGAAAAGCCTGGGGTTGTGGAACCGCTCTCCAGTGCTGATCATGTACATTTAAAAAGTGTCAGGAGGCGTGGAACAGAGGTGACACCTTGAAGACCCCAGGGATATCCTGGGTCCCACATCCATCTAGCCGCACTCCTCCATCCCCCATTGCCAGGAAGCCAGTGCTATTTGCTAGGCTTTAGGTGAGGCGTTCAAACCCAAGTCACTCCAAGTATCACAGTGGTGCCAGCATCACACAGCATCACATGTCTGCTAGAAATGCAGACACTCAGGCCCCACCCCGGAACTGCTGAATCGGAGTCTGCTGGGTAACATGATCCCCTGGTGAGCCTGCACATCCGAGTTTGAGAAGGCCTATTTTAAACTACACTTTTAACCTTCACTCATCCCCATTTCACAGATGCAGACACTGAAGGCTGTGGCGGGTACATCGCTAGTCCGGGTGATGCTGTTGTTAAGTTACAGGGCTGGGATTCAGACTCTGATCTCTCTAATGCCAAAGGATGTTGGAAGATGGGTATGATTTCAACAGGACAAGATGGAGGGAAGGGACTTTGAGAAGAAGAAATGAACGGGGAGATATAAGACGGTGAGGGTGAGCTTGGGAAGAAGAGTGGGGTTGTTTGGAGAGAGGCTTTGGCTCTTTTCAGCAGGCGATGGAGAACTATTAAAGACCTGGGAGCAGAGGGGTCCCTGGATCTATCCATTGCCCCAAAATGACCTGCATTGCAAGAGAAGCCCCCAGATCAGTTTAAAGGCATTGGGGGGGCCTTGGGGCTGAGATGTGTCCTTGACCTTTCCTTAAGGGCCCTGGTTACACATCTGGCCTCATAGCTTGCTGCTGGTCTGAATTACCCAGCCCAGTGTGGAGCTGATGAGGGACAGATGGGCAGGCCGCTGGGGGCTTGGATTGCAGGGAGTGGGGGGTGGGGGTAGTGGGAGGAGCCCTGGATGGGGAGGAGCATTCGCGTGCCCCGTGTCATCTCTTCCTCAGCAGAAACACCTACACTTTCTCCATCTGGGTCTTGAGGGCTTCTGTTCCTGTGCCACCTGGAGCCATCTCTGTGCTCCTGTGTCAGTGCTCTGCCCAAGGCCCGGGCTCAGAATGGACCATGACCAGGGATTCAGTCTCGCTGGGTCTGGGTGCTCTCCGTCTGGTAATGCAGCCCAGTCATAACATTTTCAGCAGGGAGCTCATGTAGGGAGCAGGGCCATCAATGCAGTGGAGGGAGAAGTGGGCTCCAGAGTCTGAGGTGCTTATCCCGAGAGTCAGCCCAGACACACGACCACTGCCCCTTGCCTCCCCTTTCCTAGAGCCTCATCCCTGTCCTCTCGCTCCCCTAGGCAGCATGCTGACGGCACTTCCGACATCACCAAGCTCCTTCCTAGAGCCTCATCCCTGTCCTCTCACTCCCCTAGGCAGCATCCTGACGGCACTTCCGACATCATCAAGCTCCTTCAGAGCCAGAAGCTCATGCCCTCCTGGGGCAACCTGATGAGAGAGGTAGGATTTAACATCCCCATTTTACAGATGGGAAGATGGTGGCCAATAAAGTTCAAATGATTTGCCCAGTGTCATAGGCTCAGAGCCAAGGCCATAACCCAAGGCTCTTGACTTTGAGTCCACAGTTCCTTCTACTTTAAAACCTTGAGCACTATTTCTAGTCTGCTTTGGGGCACTTTCTAGAACACGAGATGCTGGGCCCAGGATATGTGCCAGGGGACCCTTGTATGTCTGAGCACTGGGGCCGTCTCCTCTCAGGTATCCGGGAGTAGCGTGGAGCTTCTGAGGGAAAGGATGACTTTAAACCTTCCTCCCGCCATTCCTCTCCTGCCCGAGACGGGCAGCAAGACGAGCGGGTATCGCGTGAACACCCGAGGGCTGACATAGCGCAGCTCCACGTCTGTCCTTGTCACCCACCTGCCACCATCCTCTTGGGTGCCCCTCCTCTGCCCCTGTCTTCTGGGGAGCCTGTTTTCTACTCTCTTGCTTCTCTGTTTCTACAAGCCCCTTATCCTCTTGCCGTACCTTATACCCTTGCCTCAAGGCTTCCCTTTCCCCCAAGCCTCCCCTTTCTGACCCAGAGCCATAAATCCTAAATCTCTGGGAATCCAAGGTAATGGTGGGTATCACGGGATGAGGTCACTCCGAGCTGCTCTCCGGGCCCCATCGATGTGCGGGGGCCAGTCCATCAGTCAGTGTGGGGACAGCCCGGAATGGAAGCAGCCTGCCCTGCAGCCTCTGCTCCCAACACACCGGGTGACCTTGCGCGGTGCTGAAGGACACGCATTCCGGAGCAAGCCTGTCCGGACTGGAATTCTGAATTTGCTCCCGTTAGCTGCACGACCTGGGACAAATTATGCTACTTCTCTGTGCCTCAGTTTACTCATCTTTTAAAGGGGGTCACGATAGTACCTGCTTCATAGGATTTTGGAGGATTGAATAAGTGAATGCCCCCCCAATGCTTAGAAACAACACACATCAGCTATTTCTCTTAGAGAAGCCTCAGTTTCTCCATCTGTAAAAGGGGTTGTGCTCTCTGTTCCCTAAGGCCCTTCTGGCTCTGACATTGCAGGGTTCAAGCTCTGGGCTCTGAGCTCTGCTTATTTCTCTCCCTTTGTGGAATCAGCACAGGATCACGTGCAAGATTAATAAATAAATGGATAAACAAATAAATAACGCCTTTCGTTGGCAGAGTGCTGAGTACTTTGCAAAGTACTTTCTCATCCATTAATGATCTCAGTGGAGTCATCACGCCGGCTCTGGAATGCAAGCCGCCCAGGGATTATTACTGCCATTTTCAGATGGGGAATGAAAGCTTCGGAGAGGCAAAGTGACCTGCCCAAGGTCATGTAGTTGTTTGATGCTGGGATGAGAAGAGGTGGAAAAGAGAGGCTGAAAAAAAAAAAAAGAAAGAAAGCTGGGGGAGGGTGAGTATGGGGGGCTCTGGGTGTCAGAGAGTAGAAACAAAAATAAAAACAGAAATTTTAAAAAAGGAGTATTTGTCCAAGTCAAACTCAGAGCTTTGGAGTTTCTCCTCCTGCTTGAGTGTTCCTCAAGTATCTGACTTCCGGGGAGTCTTCTTGCCTCACTGTGACTGGGTAGCGTCTGGGGCTCAATCTAAGCTTTGGCTAGAAATTAGTAAAATCTTGGGCAGCATTAACAGAGGTATGATGCTCAGAGTAAGGGAGGTGAAAATCTATTTTGTGCTGGAAGCTCGTGTCTAGTCCTAAGCACGGCCCTTTGAGATGGACTTTGACAGACTGGAGGTGGGTGGTGAAAAGTCTGAACCCTGAGCCATCTGGGGCAAAGTTGGAGGAAACAGCCTTGAGGAAGAAAAGGCTGGGAAGTTTCAGCAGTGTCTTCACCTATTAGAAAGAGCCTGGACTTGCTCTGGGAGGCCCCAGGGCAGACAGAAAGAGGACTGATGGGTCAAGGTACCAGGGGAACATTTAACTGCAACAGGGAAAGAACTGGCTAATCTCTGCTGCGAAATAATCTCTGACCCCCAGCGTCCCCCCATAGCACCGACGAACCGAAGCTTAAGTCCCCTTGGTTCCCCTCTTTCCTGGCTCTCCCCTTGGCCTCCATGAAGCCCTTTCCAGCTTGCAGGAGTGGGATGGGCCATGCCCGTGTCACTCTTCCCTCCGGATGAGAGCGTCCTGAGGGCTGGGCAGGACACGGGGATCCTCGCCTGGGGTGTAGGCTCACAGCTGAGGTCTCTCCCAGCCCTGAACAGAAGTCATGAACGTCTCTGTGTGGGGAAGGCCCCTGAGAACCCTGACGGGGCTTGTTTTGGAAGACAGTCCCTGGCTGGGGCGGGATTAAACACCAGGCCTGGGGAGCTGGTGGCCGAAGACGCCGAGGTCACTGAGAACTGGGCCCACGTGGGGCCAGGGTGGCTGTGTGGATGGGGGTGCGGGGATCCTGAAAGGAGACAGAATGAGATCTGCAGGTCGGTGGGCAGGGATGGGGAGACACATCTGCCCGGCACCATCCCTCGGGATCCAGGGCTCAGCTTGGAGTCTGCTGCCCTCGCAGCCACGCACTCATCCTCAGACGGAATAAACCAAGGCGATTATCGTGGGTGTCCGGGCATCCTGCGCACCCCTCCGAGGCCACACCGACCGATGGCAGGGCTGGACCTTTAAGAGAGTAAGAACTCGAAGGGCTTAAAAGAAAACACGCCAGTTTGTCAGCAGTAATCGGCTTTTGTTCTCTCTCTCTCTGCTGGGCTTCGGGCTGCTTTGAAGGGGGGATGATTTACCTCTAAGAAGCTTTGCCATCTCAGGGGCCGGCACACAGGGCCTGCTGCCTTAACTTGGTGGTCTGTGGCCCCCTCCGTCCACCTCCACCTGCCCACTTTGGCTGCCCACCTGCCCCTGTAGGGGCACGCGGCCTCCTGAAAGGCCCTGTCTTTCTGTCTGCCTCTCTCCCTTATCTCCCCACACTTTCCCACCCCTGCCATTGCTCTGGGGGTTCCCCGCGTCTCCTTCCCTGCTCCCAGCCCCATGGCAGCGAGGACCACGTGCGGGCAAGATGAGGACTGAGGGGCAGGGGTCGAAGATGTGGATGTGCGGCCAGGTGCTCAAGACTGGTGTCTTTTTTTTTTTTTTTTTTTTTTTTTTTACTTTTTTTTTTCTCTTGGCCATGCCTGTGGCCTGTGGGATCTTGGTTCCCCGACCAGGGATCGAACCCACGCCCGCTGCAGTGGCAGTGCAGAGTCTTAACCGCTGGACCACCAGGGAAGTCCCCCAACACTGGTGTCTTGCAACCCCTCCTCCATCACCTGGACCTGACTCTGATTAAGCAGATAAAAATACAGGATGGCCAGTTAATTTAACTTTCAGATCAACAAGAAATAAATGTTTTTGGTATAAGTATGTCCCATGTAGAATTTGAGAGATACTTATTCTAAACAAGGTATGTATTGTTTACCTGAAATTCAGATGAACTGGGGGGGTCTGTATTTGATCTGGCCATCCTAGTCTTGACAGCTCCTTCCTACTGCCTCTGGGAGGGTCCTGGAGCATCTCCCTGGCTGGGAGGTCAGTCCCAAATCCTAGTCCCAACCATTTTCAATTAAGGACAGAGGTTCCATCTCCCGATAATGGACAGACCCTGATAACTGACGGCCTTTGGGAAGTTTCGGGGTGGCCTTCAGCAACCGGTATCGTTGTCAGCACTGCCTAAGAGAAATGCACGTGTGTAAACATGTAGGCACCCTGATTCGAGATGAGGGAAGGGAGGCCCAGAGAGGCAGACCACGTGGCCCAGGGCTCTGTGGTGAGCTGTATCAGAGCAGCCTGGGCGGCGGCCTCCCGGCTCCTTGCAGAGTGCTCCGCTGATTCCATGCATTTCTCGAAGCAACCACTTGGGAAAGGGCAGAGGTGGGTACGGTGGTCGGGGCTGAGGGAGGGAAGGGCCCAGGTTCACGTCTCTGGCCGTCACAGCTTCCCTCCCCCCAGCCCACTCCTAAGTCCCCTGCCCACTGCAAGCCCCGTGCAGTCCACCAATATCCTCCCTAGAGGGCTTCCTGGAGGAATCTTTGGCTGCCCCAAACGACTCTGGGAGAGCTGTGTTCAACTCCTGCTCCTCCGAACGGGGCCCTCGGTTGAGATGCTGGGCTGCTCAGAGTAAAGGTGGCGATGATCCTATCCTCTCTGTGGGTACCTGGAGTCCCGACCGTGGCACCGCACTGTGAGCTTGACTGACAAACTGGAGGTGGAAGGGAAGAGTCTGACCCTGAGACATCAGGGTCAAGTTGGAGGAACTGGACTTGGGGAAGGAAAGGCTGGGGAGTTTCCACACCTTCTTCACATGTTGGAAACCACCTGGACTTGCAAAGGGGGTCCTGGGGGTAGAAACAGGACCTCAAGGTGGAGGGTCCCAGGAGTAAAACCCTCATTCGCACAGAAGCAGGGGGCGCGGCTGACTCTGGTCTCAGTTCTGTGTGACCTTGTTCAAGGCGCCTGTTGTCTCTGAACCTCAGTGCCCCAGTTAGAACATTATGGGGTGTGCTCGATCATATTCAAGCCTCCTTCCAGTGCAGAGTCAAGGTGAGTCTCACCCGTGGTCCGTTGGCCAAGTCCACAGCCAGCAAGCTGAGGTCAGAGGTCATGGCTTATTCTGCTTGGTGCTTCCCCTCTCCCTCTATCTTGCTTCATAAAGATGTGTTAGTTGTTGGGGGATAAAGAGGAGGGAGATTCATTCATTCAAAACACAGCTGAAAAGTCCCCTCCTCCATGAAGCCCTTCAGATTGCTCTCGAGGTGCAGAGTCTTGTTTGGCTACACAAGGAACTCAAGCTTGGGTCTGACCTCTGTATCTCTCAGGCTCATTACCTGTGGATGGTGTAATCAAGGCCTTGTTAACCACCGCAACAGGTGAGCCCAGCCTCTCCCCTCTTGTCACTCCAGGGTGTCCACTAGACGGAACTTCACTCTTCCCCAAACGTCCCTGATCCCTCTGTCTCTAATTGTCTTTCTCTCTTTCGTGTCCTACCTTGTATCTACTCGTACAAGACTTGGTTTAAATGTCTGTGCAAAGCCTTCTAACCCCTCCCCGTGCTTGCCCTCCCCCAAGCCCCTCCAGAGGACTTAGTTGCTACCTTCCTGATGTCCCAAGGGAGGGATTGTGTCTGTTTTTTACAGAGCACTTGCTGTACTGCAGGGCAGGGAGTCTGTCTACTCACCCGATATGCACACGGGATGCTCAAGGCTCCTTTCAGCCTCCACGCCTCAGCTTTAACAAACCCTCGCAGTGAGCCTTCCCCGCTGTGAGCCTTCCCCGCTGGTCCACCTCATGAAGTGTCTCCATTGTTATTCTCTTTGTGGGAAATCAGGATCTGAATTGAAATAAAAATGTATTGTTGACATGTTTGTTTTCTGTCTTCACTTCTAGAATACAATCGCAGTGACTTTGTCTTGGTCAAAGTTGTATCTCCAGCACCTAGAATAGAGTCTGGAACACAACATGCACTCCGTGAAGATTTATTGAGCGAAGGAGTGAGTGAGTGAATGACTCTAAGGCCCTGGAGAATATCGATTGCTTTGCTAGGCCAATCTCCATCCTCTCTTCTTCCTCCAGTTGGCCACACTGTGAATATCCTTTGGGGAACTTTCTCCTCTCTCTGTCTGTGTTGCTAAGTAGGTCTGGCCTCTTCCCCAGTCACAGAGCCAGACCCACAGTCTCGGCCCGGCCCCTCTGAACATTCCTTCTCCCTGACCAGGAATGGGCGCTGGGCCAATCTGTTCCAGGGAGACCCAATTCCGGGACTTTTGCTGCCAACGTGGTAGGATGTAAACTTGTTGCTGCTGGTGGGAAAGTCTGTCTGGGAATGATGTCCACGCAGAAGGAAGCGGATCCAAGAGATGGAGAGAGACAGGTTCCTGGCAGCATGGTGGGAGCACTTGGATCCAGATGTACCTGAAGCCACCCCTAGACCTTCTAGTTACATGAGCCAATAAGTTCTCTTTTCTGCTGAAGCTGATTTGAATTGTAAAGTATTATTACAACTGGAATAGTCCTCATTAATACCGATTGGAAAAGTATCTTAAATCATCTTTTTATTCTCATCTAGCATCAAATAGAGGCTGGCATGCAGTAGGCACTCAATACGCGTTTGGAGTGAATAAATGATGGTGAGCCCTTTAAGGGGATGAATAGCATCCAATTTAACATTTTTTCCTTTTTCCATCCAGACAAATGTTGAGTATCCATTATGTATGCGGTGAATGTCGGTTGATCCCAGTTGGATGGGGCTCATCTCCTTTTCTTTTCCCCTCCCCTATTAACTTCCTGTTAATGGAGGCCCCTGCCTCTAACCCCCACTCTCTTTATGGCTCTTGGGTCCTCATTCTCTCATTGTTCTTTTGGTTAATAATTGCAATGGTTTGCAATTTGTCATCCACAGTAGGTCCATGTCCTAAGTTCCAAAATAACCTGGGAAAAAAAGTGAATGCTAATAAATAAAATCATAGGTATAGTGTACGCCTGGGCTGACCGAGTTATTCACCCACCATGTTGTTTTTGCAAGCTGTGCGGTCTCACGTGACTCTCCAGAGAGGGGAAGGAAGCAGAGGGTATAGAAAAGCTCCCCTGGTGCTGCCTCACTCCTCATTACCTTGGGAAGCAAGACATGATATTTGGAAGAAGCTACAAAAATGAGGGTGCCTTTGTCTCCCTTGGGTCCTCCTAGAATTGGAAGTTGACCAGCCATTTAAAAGGGAATTTGATATCATTAAAACTTTCAGCCGTATACAAGAGACAATAATAATATAATGGCCCATTATATACTCATCAATCAGCTTCGATAAACCAATAAACTCATGGCCAATCTTATTTCGCCTCTACACCGACCCACTCCCTCTCCCCCATCCCCGATTACTTTGAAGCGTATCATTTTCTTAATAAATTTATTTATTTATTTATATTTTATTTTTGCCTGCGTTGGGTCTTCGTTGCTGTGCGTGGGCTTTCTCTAGTTGCCTTGAGCGGGGGCTACTCTTTGTTGCAGTGTGTGGGCTTCTCATTGCGGTGGCTTCTCTTGTTGCGGAGCATGGGCTCTAGGCATGCAGGCTTCAGTAGTTGTGGTGTGTGGGCTCAGTAGTTGTGGCTCACAGGCTCCAGCACAGGTTCAGTAGTTGTGGCGCACGGGCTTAGTTGCTCCGCGGCATGTGGGATCTTCCCGGGCCAGGGCTCGAACCCGTGTCCCCTGCATTGGCAGGCAGATTCTTAACCACTTTGCCACCAGGGAAGTCCTGAAGCATATCATTTTATATGGAGATATTGTAATATGTCATATTAAGGATATATTTATACACATATAAATATATTTAATATTTATTTCTAGATGATAAACTCTCTTTTAAAACCATAGCTATAAGACCACTCTCACACTGGTTACAGCATGAGCGCCAATGAACCACACCTCTCAGTGTTTATGCCCTTGTGAATTCTCCCCCTACACTGACTCTGGGCTGGACGATGGGACTTTCTTTGGCCAACGGGACAATGACAAACATGGTGCAAGGCAGAAGCCCAGAAAGCACCTGCCCATGGGGGCCTTCCCTTTCTTGCTGTTGCTGCCAATGCTTCTGCCACCATATGAAGAGGCCCACAGCCCAGGCCCACAGCCCAGCCCCCTGAAAATGAGAGGCCACCTGGAGTGAGAGAAAGAGAGAGGCAGAGCTGGTTCTGTGGAGTCCATACATAGGAGTGATCCGACCACATTGGGTGGGACAGTTCTGAGCCATCCCAGCTGATACCTGCCCAAACTGGTGACTCACAAAATCATGAACACGCAAAACAGTTGTTGACTTAAGCCACTAAATTTTGGGGTGGTTTGTTACTCAGCACTAGCTAATTGGTGCATACCCCCAAAGCAAATGTTAATTCCTCAATTTCATTAAATACCTAATCAGTATTGAAATTTCCTTGATTGTCTCATAAACTTTTTTAATTTTTTTTTGCACTTTGCTTATTTTTATCAGGTTCCAGTAAAGTCTGTGTATTTTGGTTGATGGATAAGTCTCTTAAGTATCCTTTAATCTATAGTTTCTGCTTCCAATCTTTTTTTCCCCCTCCTGGAATTTATTTTTCAAAGAAACTGTGTCCTTTGTCCTGTAGATTTTTCCACAATCTGATTTTGCTGAATACTATGGTGCCATTTGGTGTGTTCCTCTGTCCTTAAATTACCTGTAAACTGGCAGTTAGGTAGGTCTGGAGGCTTGATCAGGTTAAGGCTTGATTTATTTTGGTGTTTGTGTTCTTCCAACAAGAGGTGTCAATATCTAGTTGCCTTGTGGTCACGTGGCTGCCCATGACCCTTGCCTACATCAACTAATCCATCAGTTTTTACCAAATGATACCGCAGTTATTCACTCTTCATTTGTCAGCCATAACAATTCTATTAAGATACATTTCTCCTCATTAAGTATTTTGTTACCAGTGGCACCATTTGTATAGAAAAGGCAGGATAAATGTTTGATTCTTTCCCTTTATTTGCCAGTTTTCAAAAGAATGAGTTTGTTCCTTAGTATCCTCCGGAGCTGACAGTTTATTTTATTTTTTGAGTATCATTATAAACTCACGAATTTAAACATTTTTATGTGTTTTAATATAGTGAACTGTCCTTATTGATGCTTAAAGTGCACCAGCTTTGACCAGTGGGAGCCTATTCAAGTTGCTCCTGAGTCATTTTGACACAAATCCCATCATCTTTGATAATGTTTGATAGCTTCCTGGTTTCTGGTATAAAGATGTTCCAGCTTATCTTGTACTTTTTCCTGTCCTGCTCTGAGAATTAGCCTTTCCTCCAAGGATACTTGATTTCTTTTGACATAGTTATACATGATGTTTCACAGAGAGAAAGGCTTTGATGAGTTTTCTTTTCTTTCTTTCTTTTTTTTTTTTTTTTTTTGGTGAGAACAGAAAGTCCAGCAATGTTCTAGGAGGTCAAATTGCTTGGCACAGATAGATGGCTTTCCCTGAGATAAGTTTGGAAAATTCTACCAGGTAAGAACAAATCAGTCTTAACGTTTGCAAAAAGCAACAGTCAAGACAGATGAAACTTCTTGGTGATCTATGGTTTTCTATGACAGAGAAAAAAATCTTACCTTTGTAAACAATGGTGCAGAAGAGTGATTTCAGAGCTGGTTGACTCCATGGATTGGAGATCCAAAGATGGAGAGGGTCTCAGCATGACCTCCGGTTTGAGTCCTGAACGGGGCTCTTGGACCTACATCAGAGAATGTACACAACCAACCTGGTGAGGCTGAGCTGTGCCCCGCGGAGCAGGGGTGTCTGAGAGACCAACAACCCCACCCCGCGTCAGATGCCACTTCTATCACTAATCCTGGGTCATTGGCTTTTCTAGGGCTCGCTTTTGTCATCTGAGGACTGGAGATAAACTATCTACTTCCGCACACATTTTGAGGACGAAATGAGATCATCAGATGGAGACTGCTGGGCCTGAGCTCTTCTCATTTGCTTTCCCATCCTCAAGAGCTCCACGCCCCCAGCCTTTCTCCATTTGGTTCTTTCCCCAGACAAATGTAGTGTCAAAAAACCCTGTCTCTTCTCTCAGGGGACAGATTGAGGGAGAGACACGGGGACAATGGGAGACCTTTGCCCGGAGGCTCTGGGTCCCCCAGGTTCACATAGGGTCCAGCAGGGTCTTGTGTTCATTCTCTCCGGGGACGAGGGCTGTGGGTCTCCCTGACTCCCTGCTCTTTTTTTTTTTTGTGGTATGCGGGCCTCCCTCTGCTGCGGCCTCTCCCGTTGCAGAGCACAGGCTCCGGACGCGCAGGCCCAGCGGCCATGGCCCACGGACCCAGCCGCTCCGCGGCACGTGGGATCTTCCCGGACCGGGGCACGAACCCGCGTCCGCTGCATCGGCAGGCGGACTCTCAACCACTGCGCCACCAGGGAAGCCCTGACTCCCTACTCTTGACCGTGATGGTGAACTTGATGATACTAGCAATAATAATTATAGGTAACGCTGACTGAGCACTTTCCTTGTGCCGGGCTTGGCTCGAGTATCATATATGTGTTTCTATTTGTTCAAACTACCACCATCTCTCCTCTAGGTTACACAATAACTTCCCAACTGACCCTCACGCCTGCTGCTCTACCGTCTATTTTTTTTTACAAGCTGTCCAGAGAGATCCTTTTAAAACACGAGTCAGATCATGTCACTCCTCAAAGGCTGTCAATGTCTTTTCATCTCACTCTGAATAAAAGATAAAGCATGCACGGTGGTCATCAAGCCCCTCATCACCTGGTCCCTGACTGCTTCTCAGATCTCATTACCC
This sequence comes from Physeter macrocephalus, assembly GCF_002837175.3. Taxonomy (NCBI): domain Eukaryota; kingdom Metazoa; phylum Chordata; class Mammalia; order Artiodactyla; family Physeteridae; genus Physeter; species Physeter macrocephalus. The sequence goes on along the minus strand of NC_041227.1, from coordinate 98,319,776 downwards.
TTTTCCCTTCACTCTAGCCACCCTGGCTTTTGACAAGCACACTGCTGCCTCAGAGCCTCTGCCTATGCTGTTCCCTCTGCATGGGATGTTTCCACCCCCCCACGCCACTCTCTCACTTCCTCCAGGTCTCTGCTCAAATGCCACCTCCTCAGCAGGTCTTCCCTTCCCTGATCATTCCGCATAAGATAGACCGCTCTTCCTGTCAATTTCTAGCCTCTTTTCTTCATAGCATTTCCACCACCGACCATATTACATAGTCACTATCTGTGACTATCTGTCTCTACTTCCTACAATGCCAAGCCCATGAAAATAAGAATTTTTAATCTCTATCCTAAGCACATAAGACAGTGACAGGTACATAATAGATGAGGAATAAATATCCGTTGAGTGAATGAATGAATATTAACTCAGTAGTCTCAATAAGCTTCTAGGGTAGGTACGATTATTTTTCCATCTTTACAGATGAAGAAGCTAAGGGAAAACTATAACCCACTTTAACTGGCAACCAGCTCTTTGCTTAAGGTCCTACAACAAGTGAGTGGAAAGATGGAATTGGCCGATCAGGTTGTTGCATGAACGCCAACAGCGTGCGTCTCCCTCACCTCTTTTTTTTTTCCTCTTCCTCCTCCACCACCGGAGTTTATAGGGGATTCCTTCTTCCTCTCCTCCCACCTGGGCTTCTGCCGTGGCCCATTGTCTGCCTGTCTGCCCTGGATTTCAGGCTGGACAAAGTAGAAGGAAACCCAGAGGTGCCCTTGTCCTCCAGGCCTACTCAGCCAGCTCCACTTATGCTGCCTCTCTGGCTGCCCCGAGCATGCTTGGGCTGCCACAGCAGAAGGATTCTCCATCCCCAAAGATGCACCTGCTTCTGCCTGACTGCCAAGGACTGCATACAAGGGACATGAAAGAAGTTGAAGGGGAGAGGAGGCAACTTTGATCATTTCTTTGCTCCCCTGAAAAATTTCCCATCTCTATCCCAGATGCACAGGGATGGAGGGAAGAGGGGGGCTGAAGCGTAATGGTTTGGTGGGGCCAATTAAAAAAATATTTTTTTAATTGAAGTATAGTTGATTTACCACGTTGTGTTAATTTCTGCTGTACAGCAAAGTGATTCAGTCATACATAAATACACATTCTTTTTAAAAAATATTCTTTTCCATTATGGTTTATCAAAGGATATTGAATATAGTTCTCTGGGCTATAGAGTAGGATCTTGTCGTTTATCCATTTTATATATAAAAACTTACATCTGCTAATCTCCACCTCCTGCTCCATCCCTCTCCTACCTCCCTCTCCCTTGGCAACCACCAGTCTGTTCTCTATGTCGTGATTCTGTTTCTGTTTCACAGATAGGTTCATTTGTGTCATATTTTAGATTCCACATATAAATGATATCATAGGTATTTGTCTTTCTCTTTCTGACTTACTTCACTTAGTATGATAATCTCTAGTTGCATCCATGTTGCTGCAAAGGGCATTATTTTGTTCTTTTTTATGGCTGAGTAGTATTCCACTGTATATATGCACCACATCTTTATCTATTCGTCTGTCTAATGGGGCCAATTTGATGTCACCATTTTAACAGAGCTATGTCAAAGTGGCCATGTTAGCAATTTCCTCTAGCTTTTTGTTTTCATTTAAAAAAGTTATTTTTACGTTTACACACAGAAGAGTTTTCTCTTTGTAGCATACAGTTCTATGGGTTTTGACAAATTCAGAGTGTCATGTATCCATCACCATGATCTTGACACAGAACAGTTCTGTCACAACCCAAATTCTCTTGTTTGCTGTCCTCTCCTCCCCACCGCCCTTGGCAATCATTGGTGTGTTATCCATCCTTGTAGTTTCCCTTTTCTAGAAAGTCATATAACTGGAAGCATACAGTATATAGCCTTTTGAGTCAGGTTTCTTTCACTTAACAAAATGCAAGTGCATCTATGATATTGTCACGTGTCAATTGTTTATTCTTTTTTATTATTGAGTAATATTCCATTGTATGGATATACCACATTTTGTTTATCCATTCACCCACTGAAGGATATTCAAATTGTTCCCAGGTTTTGGCAATTACTGAGAAAGCTGCTCTAAAACATTAAGTGCAGGTTTTTGTGTGAACATAAGTTTTCATTTTTTCTTGGGTAAATACCTAGGACTAGGATTACTAGGTCATGTGGTAAGCCTGTTTAACTTTCTAAGAAACTGCCGAATTGTTTTCCACAGTGGCTGTACGTTTTGTTTTCCTATCAGCAGTGTATGAAGGTTCCAATCCTCGCCAGCATTTCATACCGTCAGTTTAAAAAGATTGTGTAGCCACGCTAGCAGGTATGTTGTGGTTTAGGACCCAAATGTGTCTCTTTGGCTTGAGGATTATTTCAGGCTGATTGTTTTTAAGAAACAAAAGACTCAGGAAGTCTTTTCTTTTACCTCCCCCTTAACTGCCTAAACAAATTTAGATAAATGGCTCCGTCTAGGAAGTGAGCTACTGCCAGAGATATCTACAAAGAATATGAGCTATAGGTGTGGTAGCCTGGGGGAAACTTAGCAAGGCATGTTTGATCAAAGTCCTCTCCCACGGGCTTCCCTGGTGGCGCAGTGGTTGAGAGTCCGCCTGTCGATGCAGGGGACGCGCGTTCGTGCCCCGGTCCGGGAAGATCCCACATGCCGCGGAGCGGCTGGGCCCGTGAGCCGGCGCGTCCGGAGCCTGTGCTTAGCAAGGCATGTTTGATCAAAGTCCTCTCCCACGGGCTTCCCTGGTGGCGCAGTGGTTGAGAGTCCGCCTGTCGATGCAGGGGAGCGCGTTCGTGCCCCGGTCCGGGAAGATCCCACGTGCCGCAGAGCGGCTGGGCCCGTGAGCCCGCGCGTCCGGAGCCTGTGCCCCACAGAGGGAAAGGCCACAGCAGTGAGAGGCCTGCGTACCGCAAAAAAAAAAAAAAAAACTTCTCCCTGTCCCATTGTCTCCACTTAGTGCGGCAAACATTTGTTTACCGACATTTACTCTTTTTCATCTTCCTATGAATTGCCTTCCTTCCCTTTGAAGTCCCAGACCCCTACGCCCTTTTCCTCAGTCTAGGGTGACATATATACCTCATCTGACCTGACTGTCTGGAATCTCTCATGTGTGGATTCCCTGTATGTACATAATTAAATTTGATTTTCTCCTATTAATCTGTCTTATGGCATTTTAATTCTTAGACCAACCAGAAGAACCAAGAAGGGTGGAGGGGAAATTTTTTTTCCTCCTGGACATTGCCATCTCTATATTTGCTTTACTGAAGAGTTCAAATCTCTTTATATCAAAATTGTTGCCTCTCTTCTTTGTATTAAATTGCCATGCATCCCAAGAACTTTGCTGCCTTGTCTGAGGTACTGAGAGGAGAGGGCTGCTTTAAGGTTACTCCATCCAAGAACCTCTGCCAAGTATTGAGAAGGTTGGTGGCGGGGGGTCATTTTTCTAGAACTAAGAACCACAATGGCTCTATTCTATTTTTAGTAGCTGAGAAAATTCTCCAAATCTATCTAGTCTAATCCTATTTCTCTGCATTTTAGAAATAAGAAAACCGAGGCCCAGAGAGGAAAAGCTTTTGCCCAGACCCCACAACTAGAAGGTTCCTGAACTGGATCAAGATCTTAGCTTGACTAATTTCATTTCTAAAGGTCCCAAGCTCTTTCCACTGTAGACCTTAGGTGCTGTGCGAGATGCTGAAGATATAGATGTGGCTCCAGTCCCTGGGAAATTCGGGGGAGAAACAAAAGCAATGCAGAACAATGCTAGGAAGAGAAGACCTATATGGACATGCATTTCTGGGTTGCTGAAAATTCTGATGGAAAAGGAGAGGAAAGATAGATGTCGTTGAGCAAAGCTTCCTGGAGGAAAAGAACTCGGGGTCCAGTTTGGGATGAAAGCATAAAGCCCATGTGTCTGTCACTGTGCCTGTGTGTATGAGTTCAAGTCTCGTGTGGGATTGTGTGTACTGGGCGTGCTCACAGTATATATGGGACGATGTCCACATTCCTCTTTTGGTAATATACACGAGTAACTGTCAAGCTCAAAGTGAGCATCTGTTTGGTAGATTTGGGGGTGAGTTTTCAGGTCTCGCTTAACTGAATATTCTTCATTGCCCTCATCTCCGAGGCCTCAGGTGTGGAGCCCCTCGTGACCCCCTCCCACAGTCCAAACTCCAGCTGCCAGCAGTTAAATCCAGTGAGCAGTGAGTTCTCGGATTTGCTTCTAGTTGAAATCAATATTTTCTGAGAAGAATGCATCTCAATTTCAGCGGCCAATTGTCCGGGCGAGAATTGTTCTAAAACAAACCTCCAAACCCGCAGACGTAATGCGTCCTAGTTCCGTTGTTTAGTAAATCTCTCTGTACAGAGAAAAGTGCATTAGCTGATGGGGCAGGGATGGGGGGTGGAGGTATGAGGAGAGAGAGTGGAGGCCCCCAGATGAAGCCTCAGCAGCAGAGATGGGACCAAGAGCCCGGGGCACCCAAGGAGACCTCAGCCACGTCCCCGGACACGGCCCAGGACATCCCCAGCCTCCTGCAAACCTGGAGGCTCAGCCGGGGTGTCACTGATAGAATGAATGCGAGATGGAAAGAGACCCCTTTCCCCAGAGCCTGCCTGGGGAAGCGTTTTCTAATTGCCAGCTTGTCCCGTCCTAAATCTACAAGGAGGCGATTGATTTTCTTTTCGGCAGGATTGGGGGAAAGCAATCATTTACCCCAGAACATGGGCTTTAATGAATCCGTGAAACGTATGAGGTCACCCTGATTACGTCTTCCCCTGATGGCCTGGGGTGGCTTGGTGGTACTCAGAAGACTTCCTGAAGGAGGGGGTTTTCCCGACCGAGTTCCCTCCCTGCTCCTTTTGCTCTGCTGGGTCAGGGTGTGTCTTAGAGCTTTTCTCCCCGGAAGGCAGGAGGCCTGGGTTTAGGCTCAGCCTTAGACACGGTGTGGAGAGGCGGGGAGAGTCAGTGGAGAGAGCCGTGGGCTCCAGAGTCACAGTGACCCGAGTCGGCGTCCAGCTTTGCCACTTTCTACTTGTGTGTCTTTAGGGGGCAGCTTTAACCTCTCTGAGCTACAATTTCCTCAAGAGTCCTCTAGGGAAGAATCACTGTCAGGATACAAATCTATGGATTTCAAGTGTCAGGCAGATAGTTGGTGGGCAAGGCAAGGCAGCAATCATTACCACTTTAGCACCTCAGTTTTTCCTCTCTGTATAATGGGTTGAATGTTGCCCCCACAATGAGTTGAGGACAGAGAAGAGGAAGGATGAACCTACCATGGCTTAGAAAACAACAAGAAATGGTAGTATGGGGGTCCTTCTATGGTCAAACGCCGGAGATCAGAAATACACTCAAAAACCAGATCTTCAGGAAACGGTGTGGAAGGCATGTCCCTTTGCCTCAGAAGGGGTCCAGTCTTGGACTACTGGTTCCAAATTAGGACATTGCACGTTCAGTTTCTCTCCTAATTTTTCAGGTAGGGCAACCAAAACTCAGAGAGGGATGGCAACCTGCCTGGGGTCACCAGCCAGCCAGCTGGGAGCAGTGGAGTCTCAAATCCAGGGCTGCAGACTCCAGGGCCCGGGCTTTTTGCCATTGGTAGGTTCCTGCCTTCACCTGCCTCTTGTAGGCGACCCAGGCCACCTTAGAGGTGGGAGGCAGTGGCCTGAGTGAAAGGGAAGATGGAAGCTGAGGTGGTATTGATGGAGGGGGGACCAGGAAGGAAGAGGTATTTTTACCCTGAATTATTTTTCTTAAATGTCACAATGGCTTTGCAGCACTTGGGATCTAAGTAGACAGATCAATGAAAATAATTATAGCAAACATCCTGCCTTCCCACTTGCCTGCTTCTTCCATCCCCACAGCTCCCTTGGACTAACAGAGGGGCTGGATCACTCAGCTTTGTGCTCCAGCCCCAGGGGAGCAAGGACAGTAGCCCCCTCTGACCTCTGCCTTCTCTTCACTTTGTTTGCAGGCTGCCTGGCCTGACTCGAGGCTCAGATCTCAGAGAGAGGAGCAGCTCCAGCAAAGGGCAGCAGCTCCAGCAATGGCAGCAGCAGCAGAAGAAATGAGCCAGAGTCAAGAGAGAGAGAGACAAGCAACTCCCACAGGGACTTAGAACCTGGTAAGAGGGTTTTGTTCTTAGAACCCATTTATGACTGAGAAATAAACCTTCCGGCCAACCTTTTATTTCTAATCAGATGACAAGATTAGTCAAAGCCACATGAATGAAGGCTGTAGGAGTCATCTATCCATTCACCCATCCGTCCACCCAATCCAGTCATCCATCCATCCATCCATCCACCCACTCAACCACCCACCCGCCTATCCACTCAACCACTCATCAGTCTGTCCGTCCATCCATCCATCCATCCATCCATCCATCCATCCATCCACTCACCCACCTACCCACCTAGCCACTCAACCACCCATCAGTCTGTTCGTCCATCCATCGATCCATCGATCCATCGATCCACCCATGTATTCATCCCTTTTCAGTCATTTAATGACCATTTACTGAGGATCTGCAGGAAATGGCATCGTAGTGGAAAGGGTCTGATAGCCCTGATTCAAATTCTTGTTCTGCCATTTCAGAGTTAACTGTGTGTGCTGGATATCTTCCATTTGCCCTCCAGATTCACCGCATAGACCTACGTGGACTGCATCAGGAGCTCCCTCGCCTCCTGGCTTCTGTGTGTGTTCATCTCATGGAGAGCACCCGCAGGAGATGAGAGGGAGGGAGGAGAGCAAGGTTGGAGTATTTAACTTTCCATTTTCCTCCCTATGTGGTCCCTTAACTAAAGGTCCTGGGTCTTGCTAGGTGGCCCTCTCCACACAACCCGTTCCATCCTTGGGGTGTGGGAATCTCCCTTTCAGGTAAAGGCACTAGTAGTTACCTGCCCCAAGGTACTTCCATATCCCTTATGGTTTTCCTATGCCCTGCCCATGCCTTTTGAAGTAACCCTTTCATTAAACTTTCCTCAAGTTATTTCAGTTTCGGTTTGCCATCAGGTTCCTGCTGAGACCTGGACTAATACACTGTGTGATCCTGAGTAAGTTACTTTACCTCTTTGAGTCTCAATTCCTCCCTGGGTCAAATGAGAGTATAAATTCTGCTCTGCGGGATTGTTGTGAGGCTCAGAGAGGATAAGGGACTTACCCAAGTTTGCACAGCTGGTTAAGGGGCGGAGGTGGGAGGCGAAACCAGAAATATTTAATCCAAACCCCAACCTCCTAGGATCTGGGGCCCTAGGGTGGTGGCTGTAGGCATTTTGGGATAAGTGACAACGGAGGGTCACGTTAGTGGACTCAATGCCCCTCTCCAGCCTCACGGGACCCTACTGGCCAGGCTGGCATTGGTACCTTGCATTCATTGCTCAAGTGCTGGCTTGAGATCCTGCAGAAGGGAAGCAGGTTATCATCTTTCTTCCAGCCGCTGCAGGGAAAGTCTCAGAAAGGCTAAACCATCAATTCCATTCAAGAGCAGAGTTCAAAAAAAAAAAAGATACCCTGGTGTTGGCTGACGAGATAAAAAAAAAAAGCACTGTCAAATTTCCTTCTTGACTGAACAGATAGTACTAAAGGGAAAGGGAGCTGGTGTTTGTCAAGAGATCTCCATGTGCCAGGCACTTAAATGAAGTCTTTCATCTAATCTCCCAGCAATATATGAGGGGGGAATTCTTATCGCTCTATTTCAGGTAAGGAAACTGAGGCATAGAAAGGTTAAACAGCTCACGCGGCGTCCAGCCAGTAAGGGGTGGGGTAGGGGAGGGACAACTCAAACCCAGTCCGTCTGCCTGTCAGCCTTCCCTCTTCCTATAATACGAGGACCAACAGAGGGGGACAATAATCTATTTTATTTGCTCAGCAATTTATATTTCTCCCTGCATCTTCTGGGACTTTGGTCCATCTATTATCCTTGCCCCCGTTCCTGCATCTTCAACCTTACTCTCTTCCTTGGCTCCTTGTCCTGTACATAAGAATGTGTGTAAGTCTCCTGCGTCCTTTCTTTTCTTTTTTTTCTATAAATTTATTTGTTTTTATTTTTGGCTGGGTGGGGTCTTCATTGCTGCACGCGGGCTTCCTCTACCCATCACCACTCTTTCTTGCCCTACTCCACCTCCTCACCCACCACCACCAGCCTTCCATCCCCATCAAGCCCTGTCCGGCGAAGACCACCAATGACCTGCTGGTTGCCGATTTCAATAGGAACTATCTAGTTTCATTCATTCATTCATTCAATAAGTATTGTTGAGTCCCTACTATGCTATGTGTCAGGCATGATTCTAGGTACTGGAGATAAAGCAATGAACAAAACAGAAAAAAAAAAAAACCCTGCCATCATGGAGCTTACATTCCAGTGGTCTGGGGTGACAGATGATGAAAAAAAGTACAGCAGCTCTTCCATTTCTCTCTCTCTCTCTCTCTGTCTCCCTCACCCACTCCAGAAAGAATCCATCTACTCCCTGGCTTCAACTGCCCGAACTCACAGGATTCCTGAATCCTTATTCCCAGTCCAAGCCCTGCTTTTGTGCTGCAGATGGGTTTATCCAGCTGCCTTCTTGACTCTTCCACATGGACGCCTTACCTCAAGCCCCTTTTGATCACAACTCATCCTTAACTGAATACTCGCTTCCTCCACCCCCAGTCTGCTCTTGCCCTGTATTCCCAGGCTCTGTGTGGTCCTGGGTGGTCCCAGGCATGCATGCTGCACTCCTGGTCTTTATCTTACGTATCCCCCTACTTCCTCTCTTCCTGAGACCTATCATCTCCCGAGCTAGTTCCTCCCACTCCACCCTGCCCGCCCCCCGCCATGCCACTTATGTGGATCCCACGGCCACCTCATCTGCAGTCTCCGCCGTCTACACTCAAGCACGGGGCTTGGCATGTAAGAGACTTCCACTTAATGTGTGTTGTGGGAATGTGTGCACATCCAAGTAAGAGAATGCAGATACCCTCCCCGACTACAAGCTCATGGAGTCCTCACGGCGACTCCAAGAATGGCTGTTAACACCTTCCTTTCACAGCTCAGGAATCTGAGGCTTAGAAGCATGAAAGAAAATCCTGCAGCTAGTAAGGGGAAAAGCCAGAGCTGCAGCTTTCCTGTTTCTCTGGATTTGAGAAATCCAACACTTAGGGCTTCAGGCTGGGCTAGGACAGTTCCAGGAGTGACTTGCCAAGAAACAAGAAGTTCTCTGAGTGGATGAAGTAATGTTTCCAGAGCTGATAAAGCCAAGGTTCTTACCGCATTCTCCAAGGGAGAGAAATTAAGAGTGCAGCTATAGTCCTCAGCGGCTCCTGGTGACCAGGGAGCCCAAGGTCAGCCCTGCTGAGGGTGTAATTTGCCCCCAGAAACAGCCACTGAGCGCTGGTGGTGTGCACGGCACTGCTCTAGGCCTGGCCAAGTTGCCGAGTTAATACCACTGGCTGATTGTAACACCATGGGAAATAAACTCTTCAAAAAAGAAAGCAAAATATGCTGTTGCAAGCAGGGGGAGAAAAAAAGGATCGTTGTAAATGCATATTAAGTGTATCCGACACTGTGTATGATATATTTTCAATGCCAGGCGACTTGTTAGCTTCCTAATATGTGTATTCTGGGATGTTTGCAAATATGTTACAGAGCTTGGCAAACAGCTCCACAGGCGCGGTGGAGAGGCTGCTCTAATTTTAAGCCGATGTCATCTGTGGCTTTTAAACTCTCTCCTGCCCCAGTTAACCCAGACCTGGGTTGGTGGCCCCCAGAGCAACTCACCTCACCATAATCTTTTCCATCCCTTTGGGACAGAAAACGGTCAGTGGATCTACCAACTCAGCTCAGCTTCCTATAGAGGGTTGCAGCCCCACCCTCGGGCTGTCCTAAAACCCTGGAGCGCCAGGGCTAAAGGGGCCTTTCTAGAGCTTTGAGTCCCAGAGCCCATTTTACAGCAGGGAAAATGGAGGCCCAGATGGGAAAGGTCCTTGCCTGAAGTCACTGGTGCAAGGTGACAGCAGAAGTAGGACTAGATCCAGGCCACCAGCAGCATTCCTGGCCATTTTCCTTGCTGGTTAGAGTTTAGGGAAGAGGCTGCATCTGTCTTCAGAACCATTGCATTTTTCTGGCAGAGGCCAGAGCAGCAATCAGGGAATGAAGGAGGAGACAGCATCCATCTCTCTTGCCTCTGGGCAGAATTAAACTCCGTGTCCTTGTCCCCACCCTCCTCCTTGTACCCTGCCTTCCAGAGCAAAGGGTGTAGATCCCAGCCGCCAGCCACAGGGCCCGCCGGGCGGGGGGATAAGAATTGGAGGCCTGGTAGAGGCAGATACTGCCCTAAGCTCCCCGTCTCCGGCTGACTTGCTGTCTTTCTGGCCTAAGGAACAGAGCCTGGAGAACTCGCCCAGAGCAAAGGAAATCCTCAGGAGACTTGGTTTTCGTTACCTGCCTGCAGATCTTGCCTGGTTAACCCCGCGGGTCATTTTAATTTTCCAGAAGCTTTCCAACTTCCCTTGGATCCTTAATCAGATAAGGGGATCTGTGTATGTGTTTGTGTGCGTCTGTGTATGTGTGCGTGTGTGCGTGTGCGTGTGTGTGTGTGTGTGTGTGTGTGCACGTGCGCACGTGTGCCTGGGCTCACTCAGCTCTCCTCCTTTCTTTTTCCCTTCCTCTCTCCCTCCCACAAGCGCTCACTCTCTCCATAATCACTTCCCATCTCTTCCAGAATGCTTAGTGGAGTCTGGAGATGAGACGAAGGACGATTTCCTCTCCAAGCCCTCACGCCCCTCCCCTGTCCATCGTCCCTTTCCCTGTTATTCTGAGAGCGGATTTGGCAAAGTGCTTTCTTGGAGGAGGGAGAGGGGCATCTCTCCCCTGCCCCTTTGGGTCCCTATTTCTCCCCTGCAAGGGTGTTTTTGCCATCCCCTGCTCTGCTGTCGTTGGGTCCCCACGTAACTGCCCGAGCCCAGTGCTGCTGGCGGTCACGAGCCAGCTCAGGCTGGGGGAACAGTATGTATGAAGTCGCATAAATGGATGAGGAGGAATGCCGATGGCTGGCGGGCGCCTTGGTGATGCCCAGGGAAAGAGAGCCCCATAGGGCGCCTCTAATAGCTCATCTCCTAATACTTGTTGTTAGGAAGCTGTTGTCTTCCCCTCCGAGCCTCTGCCCAGTGAAGCGTGGCATGGCTGGTGTCAGCCGCCTCTTCCTGCTGAGAGAACACTCAGCTCCTTTCCGCGGTGGAGGGCTCAGCACCCAACCTCTTACTGGGCATTCTTCTCCGGCCTGAGGGGGCCTTGCCCACTAGGGTGGGGGGTCAGCTCAGCGCGGCAGGAGGAAGAGGAGAGAAGGGCATCCAGCACTCTCTCTGCAGAGCCTTTCACGTGCCCCATTTGTCTTTGTCCCGCTCTGCTGCGCACGTTGCTTGGCACACAGCAGGCTCTTCATAAGTGTTTGTGGTTCTGAGCTGAATTATCTACTGATGGCACCGGGCTGGACCAGATCACGTGAGGTCCTTTCCGGCCCTAATTATTAGGTCTATGGGTCTGATAAATGCTGCCATGCCCCTACAGTGTGTGTTTCAGGCACCGGTTCTCTCTCGGGAGCTTGCCTCCCGGGGCTGCCGGGTGAGGGAAGTGAAATCACAAGCGCGAGTACCAGGGGCCTTACAGCATGCATCAGCACCTTCCCTGTGTCTTCCCGGCGCCGAGGATGCTTAGCCTCTAAGGCCCCTTGGAGAGTCATCTTGCCTGATTCCACTGTCTACCCGAGGCCCCGGGGATGACTTGCCCAGGGCCTCACATCCATCTGAAACGGAGTTAGGAGGCAAACTCAGCGTGGGTGACTCCCAATGTGACACTCTCTCCGTAATAGCAGGTTGCCAAAGAGTTGAGACCTGGGCCCGAGAAAAGGGCACGTGGGACAAAGGTGGGCCAGGCATAGACTGGTACTTGCGTCCAGCAGGAAGTGCTCTAAGGATTCAGATAAAGTCGATGAATATTTAATGAGCACCTTCTCTACGCCGAGCACAGGAAGTTGACTAGGCTGAGTCCTTGGAGGAAAGGAGCTTCTAGTCTAGCTCTGTTCCAGGTTGGCCACTCCTGGTTCCCCACCTTGGCCCTGCCTTGCCCTGTGAGGATCCCATCAGCCCTCTGGATAATGTTGCTGCCTTTCCCAGCAACGGGGAGACCCACTCCTGAGCCTTTGTGGGCAGTACTTATTCTCTGTCCTGTCCCTGACTCATAGACAGAACCCAGGCCCTTTCCCCAGCTGCACAGAAAGTGCGTGCACGACCCATCCTCACCACCCAGTGCTGCCAGGAGTGTGCCCCCGGCTGGGTGGCCTGGCTGTCCCCAGATTGTCTGGAGTTGCTGTGCTTTCTGTGGCCTCAGCCGTATCCAAAGCAGGATGAACCCGGTCCCCAGGGAGGAGGGAATGTGAGGGAACTCAGCTGAGCTGCTGGTCAGGCTCTGAACTTTGACCCTGGTTCTTGCCGACTTTGTGATCAAGGGCCTGCCTGGTATCTCCATTTGAGAAGCCACTTCCTCTGGGATAAAGGTTCTTCTAGGAAGGGAGTCCTGTTCCCATAGCTGTCTCCCTACTTCTTGCTGCCATATCGCCCTGTCCTCACCGGCGCAGAACCCCTCATCTGGCCTTCTCCTGCTGGTCTGCTAGGGCCTCCTCCCATTGAGGCTGTGACGCTGCTTGCTCTCTGATTGCAGCCATCTATGGGCTGGCCAGCAAGTCTCTGACCCAGAGCCAGTGGGGCAAAGCCAAATCCCCAGGACTCTTCACGCATCTCTGCACTTCCAAGTCCCAGGGTGAACCGGCAGCAAGAAGTGGTCTGATGCTTAGGAGCTCAAGAAATCCTTTCCTTCCTATGCGCTGACGTGGGTGTGTTCACCCTGGTGAGTGGTCACATGCTGGCTGATAGCTTGATCCCTCCCTGGGAGCGGGAGGGGGAAACTGGAAGAGTGTCTGAGGGTCTGGAGTCGGGCTAGAGTCTCTGAGCTGCTTGTTTTGGGGCCACGGGCAAAGGTGTTTGGGGAGGGGGGGAGGGGAGCCAGCATTCCTGGTCCTATTAGCATCACCTCTTCCCTGCCTCCCTCCCCCTCTGCCCCTTGCTCACTCTGCTGGTGGGTGAAGTGGAAAATAACCCGGCTCTTAGGGGAGTGTGTCTCTCTGCTCCTTTCCCTGGCTGCTAATGGAACTGGCGGTTGTCCCCAGCCATGTGTGGCTGCCCTGACCCTCTGAGACTGAGGGTGGAGACCAGCCAGGGGAAAGGACTTTGCTTGGTTATGTTTCCCACGGGGCACAGAGCTGACATCATGCAGGCAGAGCAGAGAAACAGAGCAATTGATTTGGAGGTGGAGACTTGAGCATAATAATCACAGCTTCCATTTACTGAGCGCCTCCTGTGAGTCAGGCAAAATGCAAGTTGTTCTAGGTGCATTGTCTCATTTAACCCTCGACCCCAGGAGATAGGGTAGGGATCGTTATGCTCTTCTTCTGCAGCAGCGACTGAGGCTCAGAGAGGTGAAGTAACTTGCTTATAGTCACACAGCTAGAGAGTGGCAGGCCTGGGATCTGAACCAGGACTGCCTGACTCTGAAGTTCTTTCCTGGTGCTGTGGGAGGGTTCCTAGAGGGTACAGATGTGCTGTAACCCCTGTAGCATGGTGCCGCGTACCTGATGTCACCTTGGATGGGTAAGGAAAACAGGCAGGAAGGCTGCCCACCTAGAGAGGGGTTTCCCAAGGGAGCCTGAAACTGCAGAGCCTGAGAGACCATTGGAATCCAGGCTGAGGGGCTACCTGAGCCATACCCAGGAAATCAGGAGTGTGTGTCATACCTTTTGAACTTTTAGAGTCACTTTTTCCTTTTCCTATGGTCACACTATACAAACTGTGTGGCTGTATCTAACCTTGGATGGGTTGACCACCTGTGTTGGGCTCAAGAAATCCAACTCTGGGAAGGCCAAGTGATAAGCCCCCTTGTTGAATGGGTGAGGTGAGATGAGGCTGGACATGGCCTTGGAGGTGGCCGATGGAAGTTCCGAAGCCAGCTGGAGCTCTTGAGAGGAATGGGGCAGTGCAGGCCTGTGGGAAGCTGGAGACCAGCTCAGTGCAGCTTGGCGCTTGGCATGGGCCAGAAGGGCTGCTTGAAAGCTCTTTGCATAAATAGGTGCTCAATAAATACTTGGATCAAGAATAAATGGGTTCCATCCAGAGGATTTATCGTTCCCCTTGCATAAAAGGAAACAAATGAACGTTTATTGACCATCTACTATATGTCAGGCACGCTGCTAGCCATCCTCACGTATGTTATCTCAGGTAGTCTGGGCTTTTGTCAAAGCAGGACATTTAAGCCTCCACGTGGGGGAAGCAACACACGATGCCCCCAGAAAAGCCCCCTCTGCCTGCAGAAGCACGAGTCCCATCATTTGCCCAGTTCTGCGGGGGAGCCCTCTGGGGTCCATTCTCTATCTCCATCTTTAGCGCCCCTCCTTCCAATCTTCCACTTCTGTGCTTGTGCTGCGGTGTTGCTTTTGATGCCACATCCATCCCCGGAGGGGTTAGAGTGACTGGCATTGAGAAGCAGGAGGGGACCTTGGAGGCGCAACGTGGTGAGGATTCCACGGCTCTGGGTCCACCCACCTCAAGTCCTGGCTGCTCTCTCGTCCTGCTGACTTGCTGTGTGATCTTAGGTAAGCCACGCCCACCCCCCGCCCCACCCCCGCCCACCCACAGCTGGTTTCAGATTCTGGAATGTGATGGGGATTCCGGGAAGGACTCAGTGCCTTCTTAGGTCTTTCCTTGCATTTTGGCCCTGTTCTGTGTTTTTTTTCCCTCTCCTCCCTGCCAGGCACAGTTAATCACGTGGGAGCTGTGAGTCCTGGCTCCACCACTTTCTGGCTTTTTGACGTCAGGCAAGTTACTAACCTCTTTAAGCCTCAGTTTCCTCATCCGTAGAGTAATACCCTCCTTATGGGTTGTCAGTGAGGATTAAATGAGATAATGCATGTAAATCATGGAAAGTGCCCGATCCAGGGCCTGGTGCAGGGCGAGTGCTTCGAAGAGGCTCAGCTGATGTTTCTTCATTCTCCTCCCCCTCTTCCTCTCCTTCCTCTCCCCATCGTCTTCATGGGGGAGCAGGATGGAGCCAGCCCTGGCAGAGGGTGGACGCATCAGTCACCAGTCCCTGTTCTGTTCTCCGGGAAGAAGCAGTCAGGACTCTGGTTCTACTCTATCTCACTCTCTTTCCAACCATCAGTGTATTTCAACCACTTTAAATTCCACTGTCATTTGGCTTGATCTCTGCCAACCCCATCTCCTGGGGCAGGGACAGAGGACTGTCTGTCTCTGAGTCCCTAGGAAAAGGAAGGAGGATGGCCAAGGAGAAACCAGTATAGGTGAGCCTAGAACACCAGTCAAGTCCAGCCCGGGAAAAGGTCCTGGGGCAGGGGTTGGTAAAGCAGAAGAGGCAGTGGGTGGGGCTGGCCCGCCTTGCTGCACCTCTGAGGCCCGGGACCTGGGCGGCTGAGAGGATTGCCTCTGCTTCCCTGTTCTGAGAGAGGGACAGGCAGGACTGGAAGACCTCTAAGGTCCCAGCAGTATCACTCTTGGGTCCTACAGCCTGATGACCTGTGGCCTGACTCCTTCAATGTCATTTCTTCCTATTTCACCCCAGGCCTTACCACCCCCAAGGTCCCCAAGCCTTGTAATTCAATATTTCCTGCAAACTCTGTTACTCACTGACATTCATCAAGCATACCCCAAAAAAGCGGTCAAATGTCTGGGTGGGGACAGTAGGGCACAGGGCCTGGAGATCACGAGTAGCCATACTGCATGGTGGAAAAAGCTCCCAACAGAGACTAGGTTCTGGTCCCAGCTCTGACATGAATTACCTGGATGACCCAGGAGGAGTCACTCTCTGGGTCTCAGTTTCCTCATCTAAGAAATGGGTGAGTAGGGCTTGATGACTCCTGATGGACTCTCAGCTCTATTCATCTGCCTCTGAGATTCTCAGGGGCCTCAGGCTATGGCCATGGTAGGGATGCCCGGGTTCCCCACTGCCCGCGGACCCCTTCCTCCTCCTGGACCCCAAGACCCTTCTCTCACGAGGCTGGGCCTCCTCCCTGGCTGGACCACCCATCACCCCTCACCTACCCTCTCAGGCAGATAGGTGAGGGACGGCAGCCAGGAGCCTGTGTTCGGGGAGCATCTGTGCTCAGTTCTGAACATCTGCCTCCATTTTTATCTGATTACTCCCATCTTCTCCCTGCTGGCAGGAAATAGCACCTGCTTTCCACGGTCTTAATTAAGCCGCATTTTTGTTTTTATTTACTTAGCACCAGTGCACGAAGTATCTCTAGTGCACAAATGAGGAGTGGCAGGTGAAGAGGTGGGGCCCGTGCATGCAAAGTCTTGCTGTTTGAGCCAGGGAGAGCCTTGACTACTGACAGGTACACTCCACAACCCTGAAACCTTCAAGGACGCCCCACTACCTACCTGCACTGGCCGAGAAGGTCCACATTTCCCAATGTGTCAATCAAGTCTCTCCTTGATTTCGGTCACCTCCACTATTTAGTAGTTCTGAGACCTTGGCTAAGATGCTTAACTTTATAGAGCCTCAGTTTCCTCATCTGTAAAATGTGGTTAATGATACCCGCCTTTCAGAATTAATGTGATATAAATGATATTCCCTAAGCCTCCAACCTGGGACCGGCACACAGTAGGTGCTTAAGTACTTTCTCCGTGTTTTATATCATCCTCCCCCAGCCCCTGTGAGGTGTGTACTATGATTATCCCCATTTTCCAGAAGAGGACCCTGAGGCATGGAGTGGTGAAGTTACTTGTCTAAGGACAGGTAGCAAAGGTCAAGCGGCAAAGGCTTCACATGCACCAGCCTCTCCTTCCATCCGGGCCATCCTTCCACGCACAACCTGTCCTTCGTCCAAACGACATTGCTTGCTGCTGCCATTTCCCAGCAGCTCTGCCTTTGCTCCTGTGGTCCCCTGCCCCGGGCTCCACACTTTCAGGTCTGTTTCTACTGCTTCTCCCTTCAGAAAGCCTTTCCTGATTTGCTAACAGAACGGAATTTCTCTCCCTGCTCTGAACTTGTGTCTTTCTTGGATTTTAAATGCAAGGATTTGGACTCACATCCTAGTTCTGCTACTTAACTGCAGGGAGTGACCCTAGGTAAGTCACCTGGTTCAAATCCTGCCCTCACCTTTGACTTGGCTGTGTGGCCTCGGGTGGTTTAAGTGAGTCTCTGTTTCTCTCTGTTATTATGAGTGGAAATACCACGTGCTCAGCACCATGACAAACAGCACCCGGATTCCGGAGCCAAAGTGTTTGGGCTCAAATCCCAGCTCAGCCACTCAGTATCCATGTGAATTTGGCAAAGTTAGTTAACCTTTCGTTGCCTCAGTTTTTCCATCTGTGACGTGGAGAGGCTGTAATGATAGCAACCCCACAGTGCTGTTGTGAGGATTAAATGAGATAATACACAGGGGACACTTAGTGCCTGGCACTTAGTAAGAGCACAGTAAGCATTGGTTGCTACAATATCTGAGGATTGCTTGGGGATTAATGGAGACTGTACAAGTATTTTAGTAAATTTCCAAGTTCTGGATCAACACGAGGTATTGATTGTTCTCCTTCTGCCTTGGACCCGGGCCCTTTGTGCCTGGCCTCATCCCCCTCTAGGGGAGGGATCAAGCCTCTCCAGAGGCTCTGCCTTAAGCCCTGTGCTCCATACACAAGATTCAGGTGACCTGCTTGGGCAGGCAGCCCTGCCTCAGTTTCCCCAAGGACCCAGCTGCGACCACACAGGGAGCTGAGGCGATCAGCTGGCCTCCTGGTCTGGCCCCAGCCTGCTGCTCGGGGCTCCTGGTCAGCACTTCCTGCAGAGGCCCAGTCAGCATCTCTGGGGATGCCCGCAGTGAGTCATCTTGACCCAGGGTCCACAGCATGGGGGAGGCCTGCCTGGAGGGAGGCAGGAGGAAGACCTCCCAAGACCCTTGCTGCTCTGACTTTCCAGGAATCCAGCCCTTGGGGGTCCCAGAGATACCCTGTGTCCCTCCCCGTCCAGCCTGGGGGTTCTGCTGGGGACACCTTGGGGGGGCGGGCACAGGCCGTTTGCTGAAGTAGCGGGAGGAGTGGCAGGTGAGGGAGAGAGGGTTTTCCCCTCTTTTGCAGTTTGCATTTACCTTTCCAACAGGTCAGTGAGCTGCGGAGTTAATTCAGAGCATTGCCGAGGTGGCAGCAGCAGCTGTGCCCTGGGCACAGCTGATCAGTCAGCCATAAGGGCGCTAACCGGGACTAGCAGCGCCATCCACTCATCGCCAGGCAAAGCAGAGGGTGGCGCCTCTGAGTGAAGCTGCCACCACTGCCCTCGCCCTGTGCCTGGCTCAGCTGCCAGCTCCCGGGGCGGTAGCGGCTGTGGCCCAGCCAGCGGGCACTCCAGGAAGCAGTGCAGGAGGCCATCTTGCTCACAAAGCAACTGGTGCTGCTGGGGACACCGGCTCACCTGGCTTCAAGTCCCAGCTGGCATTCGCTAGCTGGGAGACCCTGGGCGAGTTCCTTAACCTCTCTGAGCCTCAACTTCTTTGTCGGTATCACAGGCACAGTAAGAGTGCCTGCTTTACAAGGCTCTTGGAAGGATTTTAAAAGATCAGCCTGGAAAGTGTGAGGGTCACAGAGAGTACTCCCCATGCTTATAATTATGATTAAGAGTTTATTTATTTTTTATTTTTTTATAGATGAGATTTCCCCTGCCCAAAGTGGTCCAGCTTGGGTGTTTAGGATTCTGTGGGACTTAATTTTTCCATCTGGGTGGGTAATACAGAGATGCATTACAAGATTATTCTCACTTTGTTTTCACAAATGTTTCTGAGCACCTACTGTGGTGCTGTAACCGGGTTGAGACAAGGTGCACGGCACACAGCCCCTCCCTCAAGGAGCTCATCCGCCACGTCTGGTTGGTGGGCGGTGTGAAACCATGAGGATTAACCAAGAAGCCAAGGGAGCAGGGCGTGGAAGCGCAAAGGGAGGAAGAGTCTGGCTCCGATGGCCCAGGGCAAGTTCTGAGGGGTGATGTGCAGTCACGGGATGGGGTGAGGAGACCCCCAAAGCTGGTGGGGAGTGATACTGGAGTTTAGAGGGCGTGAAGTCTGCAGTTTTCCTGGTGCCAGATCATGGAGGGCCTTGACCGCCGAACCTAGGACCCAGGCTGTCATTCGCCCAGCAGCAGGTAAAGGGCATCTGATGCACCAGCCTCGCGGTAGGTAGATGCTGGCTCAATGCCTAGTGCATTAGGAGGAGAAAATGTGCCTGGTTTTGCAAAACTTGATAGCCTAGAGCTGACACAGAGCTGCTAGAAGAGGTGGCTTTCTCTTACTCAGACAGGATTCTCCCTGCCACAAAAGGCTGTGCTACAATTTCCTTTAAATAACAAATCTCCTTGGTGTCTTTTTCTCTTCTTTCTATCTTCTTTTTCTTTCTTTCTATCTTCTTTCCTTCCTTCCTTTCTTTTCTCCCTTCCTTCTTTCCTTCTTTCTTTCTTCCTCTCATTCTTTCATCTTTCTTTCTTCTTGTAAAGGAAATATACTTGGTATGCGAGATGTCACAGACCTCTGCACTGAGCTACGGCCATAGTTTTCTTCTTTCTTTAAAAAATACTTTTAAAAAATTGTGGTCAAATACACATAACATAAAATTTACTGTCTTCGCCATTTTTTTTTTTTTTTTTTTTTTTTTTTGCGGTACGTGGGCCTCTCACCGTTGTGGCCTCTCCCGTTGCGGAGCACAGGCTCCAGACGCGCAGCCCGGAGCGGCAGGTGGGATCTTCCCGGACCGAGGCACGAACCTGTGTCCCCTGCATCAGCAGGCGGATTCTCAACCACTGCACCACCAGGGAAGCCCTGCCATTTTTAGGTGTATATTTAGTGTTAAGTACATTCACATTGTTGTGCAATTAATCGCCAGGACTTTTGCATCTTGTAAAACTGAAACTCTGTATCCATTAAAAAATAACTCTCCATTCTCTCCTTCTCCCAGCCCCTGGCAGCCACCATGCTACTTTCTGTCTCCATGAGTTTGACTCCTCTGGGTCCTCACATAAGTGGAATAATGCAATGTTTGTCTTTTTGTGACTGGCTTATTTCACTTAGCAAAACGTTTTCAAGGTTTGTACATGTTGTAGCATGTGTCAGAATTATGTGATTATATCACACTTTGTTTATCCATTCATCCATCGATGGATACTTGGATTCCTTCTCTCTTGACTCTTGTGAATAATGCTGCTATGAACATGGGTATACAAATACCTGTCTGAGTTTCTGCTTTGCCAGTCTTTCAGATATATACCCAGAAGTGTCTGGATCAGATGGTAATTCCATATTTAAGTTTTTAAGGAAATTCCATACTATTTCTGGTCATGGGAGGAACTTTAGAAAGCACACAGACCTGCTTATGGACAGGGGAAATGGGGGCCCAGCCATGGACCCTTCCTTCTGACTCCCGTGAGTTGGTGACCCAGTCAAGACTAGAACCCGGGGTTCGGGGTTCTCAGTGTGTGCTTCTTGTACCTTTAAAGATGGCTGTGGGAACACCCTGCTGAGGCATGCCCATCTGTAGATGGGGACACCAGAGCCCAGAGAGGCAGGGGCCCCTGCAGTCACACAGCCAGCTGGGCAGACGGGCAGACAGCCTCCCTACCGAGTGCCTTCCACTCCACAGGGCTCTGGGGGCTCTTCCCACTCTGAGCTTTAGTTCAGAAGGCAGAGCCTCCCTTTTTGGTCTCCAGAGCCCACGCAGCCTGACAAGGATGCTGTTGGATGCTGAGGAAAGAGCGCAGCACGGAGACCCCAGACCTAGCTGTGTGGCCCCACGAGTCATTCTCTCCTTGAGGGCCTCAGTTTACCCTCCTGTACAGTTGGGAAGGGGGCAGAGAGATGGTTTCTCAGGCCCTGGCAGCTTTGCTCTCCCCCATCCAAGGAAGCCTGGCTCTGCGGCATGCTGACAAGTGCTCTCTGGTGGAGACAACCAGCATTCCTTCGTTTGGACTATGGCTCCCCAAGTGCCACGATTCTCTTTGTTTTAAAGGTGGGAAAAGGAGGGCCCTTAGGAACAGGGGCATTGCAGGGAGGGTGGATGAGAACCTCGGCATCCGGGCTCCTTCCTCACCATGGCTGCCAAGGGATAGGGGGCCCAACCCCTGCTGATCCTGTGCTATTTGCTTCCAGCAGCCTCCCCCAGAGTCAACATTGCTCGGGACCAAAGGGAGCAGCCACCCCAAAGGGCTTCACCCGCCAGCTCTGGGGGAGGCCCTGTGCCCTTAGCTCATTGAGGATGCATGATGTTCAGTCTCTGAGGGAGACAAAGAGGCGGCTGGGTCTGCAGTAAAGGTTCCCTCCTGCCCTGGCTGGCCAGCGCCATGGGAACATTAGGTGGTGGCCAATATCACTTATTTATTACTGAGCACTTAGGCAGCTATTCTGGGTTTCTGTCCACAGCACCCTCTTCCCATCTGCCAGCCCTGTCTCCGTACTCAGGCCACCTCCTCTCTGCTTCTGTTCTGTCCTGAACGGCCCAGGCTGCCTGGGGGTCAAACACAGAAGGCGGGTCCATCACAGCCACAGAGCGCCACGTGAGGCTGGCATTGTCATTATTACCCCAACATCCCAGGTAAGGAAACTGCCTCTTAGAGAGTGTAAGAGACTCACTTAACGGCAGACAGTTGGTAAGTGGCGAAGCCAGGACTGGACCCCAGTCAAGTTCATCGGATGACCTGCTGAGTTCTTATGCAGCCTCCCAGCCGGCTTGGAGCTGCCCTGGGAGTGAGCGGGGGTGGGGGGCAATCTGGTTCTGCCAAGGTCAGTGACTAAGCAGGCTTTAGAAGCCAGTCTCGCTCATGGATGATGGAGGATGCAAGGCCGCTCTGGGATTCCAGATGCAGATGATGGCTCTATGGCCTCGGACCAAGCACCCACTTCTCAGAGCTGCCCCATCCTCACACTGGGAATCATAGCTGAGAATCCTCACACAGGGGGCCATCCTGCCTTGCAAGGCTGTGAGCCTTGTGTCATGATGGCGTGGGTCTGGGGAGCCCTTTGCAGCCAGTGGCTGCTGTTTTACCCTGATGGTTAGTTAGAGCATGGAAATCTCTGAGGAAGAGAGAAACTTGAGAGCTGGAACTTTCTGAAGGAAGACCTGCCTCCCACTTTACAGTTTCTAGAAAAACTCAGCCCCTAACACCTCCAACCCCAGGAAGCCCGGCCAGAGAGGACAGCCAGCCAGCCCCTCTCTTCCACTCTGTCTCATTATCATTGAGGTCAGAGCCAGAGGAGCTGGAGGGACCTTCTTGTCTAGCCCCTGAGGTTCAGAGAAGGAAAGGCGCTGGCCCAAGGTCACACAGCAGTCAGTGGAAGAGTGTGGTCTCTGCTGTCCGGTCCCATGCCCCTTGCCCCGTGCTGCTGGCAGTCGGGGTGTGGGGCCTGGCTCAGTGGGGGACCTGCAGACACCTCAACTTCTCCCTGAGAGAACACTTGCGTCAGGGGTCACAGGCAGAGTTTCCTCTCCCAGGATATCCTGTGAAGTGGTGTGGGAAGACAGGGAGGGGTGGAAGAGGCTTCTGCAGGCCCAGAGAGCTGGCCTTGCTGCCCCCAGGGACGGAAGAGGCCCTGCCATTCGATCAGGTGCCCAGGATTGGGCTCAGGGCCAGGCCATGAGGGGGGGGTATTCAGATTGCGGGGCATGGTTTCCACTTTCCGGATGAAAAAACTGAGGCTCGGTGCTGTTAAATGGTTTTCCCTGGCCGCACTGCTTTGATTCTGCTTTGGGCCCAGCTCTCCCGGCCTTCGGAATCCACACCCTTCTCCATGGACCTTGTTACTTTCCATATGCAAGTTCAGGCAGGCCCAGAATGCGGGTTCTGGCTCTCTCTGGCCCCTGCGCTCTCCTGGGTGGAGGCTGTGCTGTGCCCCATCCCAGGTGCCCCTTGCCCTCAGGGCTCTGGCCAGGTGTGGCCACACTCAGGCTGCCCCTGGTGAGTGGTGACATCAGATCGAGTCCATTGTCACGCTATCGCCACCCCCAAGGCTGCATCAGCAGCTGCCCAGCTGAATAATTCAGCAGAACCTGTTTACTCTTCCGGGCTGTTAGTGGCTCTCAAAACCCTCACCACAGCCCCCTCCCAGGTCCAGCTGCCTTGGTCAGGGCAGGACTGTGTGCATTGGCCATGAATTATTCAGGCCTCGTTTGACTGGAGCCAGGGAGGATATTGGGGCTGGAGGAGACTCTGGGCCATGAGGTTCTGTCCCATTTAGGGGCACATGGATGGAGAATGGAGGGGACAGAGATGTCTCCATCTCTACCTCCATTTGAGCAGAAACCCAAATTCTGTTGGATCCAGAGTCATCTGCCAGTTGTGGGTCCCGGGGGTCACAGTGAGAGCTCCCCAAGCTTGAAGCTCAGAGACACATACCCAGCTCACCATCAGTGCTTGGGGCTGCAGGTTGATCACCAGGCTACGGGCATCAGCAAGAGGATGACACATCCTATGAGAGGGGCCAAGAATGTGTCTTGGGAATCAGACAGGCCTGGGTGTAAATCCCAGCCCTTCTTCTTTGCAGCTGAGTAACCTTGGGCAAGTTACTTCACCTCTCTGAGCTCAGTTTCTTTTATCTGTAAGATGGGGATATCAATGGTTCCCACCTCACAGGATTGCTGTGCAGAGTGAAAGAGGTCATACCCGTAACACACCGGAATGTATTCTGTGTTCTACCTACACACCACTCTGTATTGTCACTGCTTGGTTATTTGTTTGCCTATCATCCTGAGAGCCTTTTGTAAGAAGGTACCCGGTTGTGATTTTCTCAGCAAGAGAAAATAGTCCTTTTCTCCAAGAACTAGTCCTGAGGTGGCTCCTCGTAGATGCGTGGTAAATGCTTGTTGCATGAATGAATAAATGAATGAGTGAGAAATTGCTCTCCAGAGATGCAATGGGCTGATTTATGAAGCAGTGAGTAAGCTCCTTATTGCTGGGAGTGTCTCACTGGATTACAATTCACCAGGCATTCCATGGCGAGGATTGATGCTCTGGCTAGAAAGATGCTCTTTAAAGTTCCTCCCCTCTCATTAAGCGTCTGTGTTTCTAGGATTCAATGAATACATATGGGTTGTAGGATTTGGTGGTGGTAGTGGTTGATGATGGTTATGATGGTGATGAAGGGGATAAATCCTCTGATGGGAGGTGAGGTGAGGTAGACAGAAGAAACAGCAGATCCACCGGTCTAGCCTATCACACTATGTGCTCCAGATAGGCGAGGAATTATGGCCTCTCTGTATTCCTGGTACCTGTCATTCAGTAAGCATACAATAGAAGTTCACTGAATGAATGAGTGTCCTTAGTCCATAGACAATCAATCAGGCAGACTCAGGAATCACCCCTTCTCAGTCCAGGGTACCAACTCCTCAATCTGCCCTGAGCCAGCTTCTGTGGCCCTTCTACCTTGGCCCTTGCCTCAGTTTCCCCAGCCGTAAAAATGGGTCACGTGACTCACTTCCCTTCCTCCTGGTAACCTCATCCAAACCGGCTAGTCCTGGCTGCACTAGACCTGCCAGGCTGGACCCCTGCCGTCAGGGTTCTGGCAACCACAGACATGAAGGAGGG
The DNA here is from genome assembly GCF_002837175.3 of Physeter macrocephalus. Lineage (NCBI taxonomy): Eukaryota > Metazoa > Chordata > Mammalia > Artiodactyla > Physeteridae > Physeter > Physeter macrocephalus. The sequence goes on along the minus strand of NC_041227.1, from coordinate 98,295,126 downwards.
ACCACACACACACCGTGAAGCACTAATAAGCTTATTTTGATATTTCTGTTGCTTTCAGAAAGACAGCTTCCAAGATTCAAGGCCAGGTGGTGCTGGTCTTTTTTTGGAAGTGCTAATTAATAATTTAACTTCATATAATGATAATTTTATCTTGTTGCAGTTTGTGGATTTATGATTATCTCATCCATCCGGTGTCTGGTGCTCAGAACAGAGCATCTCTCCTGCTGTCTACGGGAATGTGCTGCTGGGAGAATTTCCCCAAGGGGAGAGGGGCCCGGGAGAGGCACTTAAGTGCAAGGTCTCCCAAACCCGTTGCCGGGGCTAAGACACTGTAGTCTATGGGGTGTAGTGGCTTTCTGGAATCTCTCAAGGAGTGTTTTGCCTTGGAATAGAGGATAGAGCCCTTGCACCTTCATTTTGGTTTCTGTGGAAATGGGTATCAGAGGAGGCCCAGCCTCAGCCTGTCACGGCAGGAAGGGTCCTGAGAAAATATCAGAACTTCCCCCTCAGGGAAACTGAGGCTAGAGACAGGGAGGGACTAGCTTCGTATTATGTATCAGCCACAGAGCTCATTCTAGAACCTTGGGTCTTCCCGTCCCTGGCTAAGCCCTCCGATATACCCCTCCTCTGGGCCAGCTGACCCAGCTGTCATGTCCCATCCCCCTGGCACTTGGTGGGGAGTGGTCCAGGTGCATTTTAAATGGAGATGAAGGATGAACACTCAGGCCCCCTACTCCCATGAGGGTTGGGGACCAGAGCACGCTAATCGCATTTCCTGCTGGTGGGGGAGAGTTGGGAAAAAGCTGAAAAAGAAAGGGGATTGGCAGGTGTGGCTGGGAATCCCTCCTGAATGAATGCAAAATCCTCTCTTGGCGTCATGTTCTCCATGTCTGGCGGGTGATACTGGCATCCTGCTGTCCAGAAGTGGGTGTGACTTAGATTCAACTGACCTGGAAGAGAGAGTAGAGCTAGGACCGGGGGGCTAGGAATGTTCTGGACTTAAAACTCTGGGGCGTTGGAGAGGGAGCCATGAGGCTGGAGCAGGAGGCAGGGGCCAGGCTCCGGAAGACTATTGCCATCATCTTCAGTCGAAGCCAGCAGTGATTTAACTGCTTCGGTGAGACCTTTTGCCTCTGGGGCTTCAGCTAATTTTCCTGCCATACTAGGAAAAGCACTCGGGGAGGATCTTAGAGGCATCATCTGTGTGTCTGTGTCCAGCTGAGATGGGGCTCCGTTGGGCCTCCTCTGACTGTGAGACAAGGCTATGGGTCAGGGTGGGGTTGCTGGCCTCCCCCCCCCTCTGTCCATTAGGGTTCTCAGGTTCCCCTCCACCCAAAGCTGGGCTGGTGGCCAGGCCCCAGGTTGGTCTCAGCCCATGCTAATGAGGTGCTAATACTGAAGACCAGATTGGCTGTGGCATCCAAGTGTTTAGGGACCCTCGTGACAGCTCGAGAAGCCCCCCAGCCACTCTGGGCAGCTCGAGCTCTAAGCCAGGATGTTCTCCCAGCAATTGTACCTGTCACTTCTCATTACAGCTGACGCCCATTGTACCTGCCAGGGTGCCGTGGGGCGTAACTGGCCATGTTCCCTCCCAAAGCCCCCGGGGAGGCTGCTGCCAGGTCTGGAGGGGTCTCTGGGGACTCCGGAGGCTTCGGTGGTGCCAGGATCAGGTCCTGTCCATTCCGGATCCCCGTGGCTGCAGCTGGAGTGGAAGATGTCATAAAGACTCCTCACGCTGAGAACGATGTGGTGACCTTTCTTTGTTTTGACTTCCCCGTCCAGGGCCTCCAACAGTTTGTGTTCAGACGAATCTCAACTGTGACATAAACTTTCTCCCTTGGATGCTTAGAATTCAAGAAACTTAGAAGGTCAGAACTGAACAGCAAATGCAGGGTTTGTTTATCTTTTTTAGCATTAGTTTTTGATTTGCCTTAAAAATTGTCCAAATAAAATATATGCAAATTGAAGAAAATGAAAATACCAAAAGGCTTATAATACAGAAGCACACTCTTTCCCCACCCTTCCTACCTCCACTCTTGCTCATTGGGGACAACACTTTTTTTTTTTTTTAATTTTTAAATTAAATTAAATTTATTTTTTTATACAGCAGGTTCTTATTAGTCATCCATTTTATACACATCAGTGTGTACATGTCAATCCCAATCTCCCAATTCATCCCACCACCCCCATCCCACCCGCTTTCCCCCCTTGGCGTCCATACGTTTGTTCTCTACATCTGTGTCTCAATTTCTGCCCTGCAAACCAGTTCATCTGTACCATTTTTCTAGGTTCCACATATATCCGTTAATATACGATATTTGTTTTCCTCTTTCTGACTTACTTCACTCTGTATGACAGTCTCTAGATCCATCCACGTCTCAACAAATGACCCAATTTCGTTCCTTTTTAAGGCTGAGTAACATTCCATTGTTTATATGTACCACATATTCTTTATCCATTCGTCTGTCGATGGGCATTTAGGTTGCTTCCGTGACCTGGCTATTGTAAACAATGCTGCAATGGACATTGGGGTGCATGTGTCTTTTTCAATTGTGTTTTTCTCTGGGTGTATGCCTAGTAGTGGGATTGCTGGAACATATGGTAATTCTATTTTTAGTTTTTTAGGGAACCACCATACTGTTCTCCATAGTGGCTGTATCAGTTTACATTCCCACCAACAGTGCAAGAGGGTTCCCTTTTCTCCACACCCTCTACAGCATTTGTTGTTTGTAGATTTTCTGATGAAGCCCATTCTAACTGGTGTGAGGTGATACCTCATTGTAGTTTTGATTTGCATTTCTCTAATAATTAGTGATGTTGAGCAGCTTTTCATGTGCTTCTTGGCCATCTGTTTGTCTTCTTTGGAGAAATGTCTATTTAGGTCTTCTGTCTATTTCTGGATTGGGTTGTTTGTTTTTTTAATACCGAGCTGCATGAGCTGTTTATGTATTTTGGAGATTAATCCTTTGTCCGTTGATTCATTGGCAAATATTTTCTCCCATTCTGAGTGTTGTCTTTTCGTCTTGTTTATGGTTTCCTTTACTGTGCAAAA
>NC_041227.1:98269060-98290983 GCF_002837175.3 Physeter macrocephalus | reverse complement strand
TTCCCTCTATGCCCACTTTCTAGAGAGTTTTTATTATAAATGGGTGTTGAATTTTGTCAAAAGCTTTTTCTGCATCTGTTGAGATGATCATATGGTTTTTATTCTTCAGTTTGTTAATATGGTGTATCACATTGATTGATTTGCGTATATTGAAGAATCCTTGCATCCCTGGGATAAATCCCACTTGATCATGGTGTATGATCCTTTTAATGTGTTGTTGGATTCTGTTTGCTCGTATTTTGTTGAGGATTTTTGCATCTATATTCATCAGTGATACTGGTCTGTAATTTTCTTTTTTTGTAGTATCTTTGTCTGGTTTTGGTATCAGGGTGATGGTGGCCTCATAGAATGAGTTTGGGAGTGTTCCTTCATCTGCAATTTTTTGGAAGAGTTTGAGAGGGATGGGTGTTAGCTCTTCTCTAAATGTTTGATAGAATTCACCTGTGAAGCCATCTGGTCCTGGACTTTTGTTTGTTGGAAGATTTTTAATCACAGTTTCAATTTCATTACTTGTGATTGGTCTGTTCATATTTTCTATTTCTTCCTGGTTCAGTCTTGGAAGGTTATACCTTTCTAAGAATTGGGGACAACACATTTTTAACTCTTTCAGCTGCTGCTTTTGCTGTTTGGCTTCGTATTTCTAAATAATATGTGTATGATGCCATTTCTTGCTTTATGTCCAGTTTTAGACATAATCTATTGACTTCCTATTATGATAGACAAGGGTTTTGCTCTGCTACTTACCTTAGTTCTGTGCCCTCCTCCTTATATAGTGATATTGTACTTTTTAGTCACATCTAGAACATTATTATGGCGATATAAATGTGGCTTATTTCAGAGTCAAGATATGGACAATGATTTTAGTTTCTTTCTCATACATTTTTTTTTCCTGGTGTGGTCAAGACAGTAAGTGCTCTTCAGCTATCCATCTGTTCCTCTGTATTTCTCAATGTCCCTTCCGGTTAGGGAGGAGTCATGTGACTGGTGTTATCCCTTTGGGCTAAGGCAGTTAAGAGCTTGGGTGCCTCTTCCATCTCTCTCTTCCCTAGTGAGGAAACTGCAAGTCATGGGTTCCATGTCCGCAAATACAAAGGGAAGGACTGCCTGGCCAGTGAGGGACTATGATGTGACTGAGAAATAAAGTCTTATTGTCTATCATGCCATCTATATGGAAAAATATATTCAGAGGTAATAAAAATCACCTAACATTTTAAATTGCATCATTTTCTGTTCTTTTTTTAAATTGACGTATAGTTGATTAACAATGTTGTATTAGTTTCTGGTGTACAGCAAAGTGATTCTCTCTCTCTCTCTCTTTTTTTTTTTTCAGCTGTGCCACATGGGTCTTAGTTGCGGCATCTTAGATCCCCAACCAGGGATTGAAACTGGGCCCACAGCAGTGAAAGCTCTGAGTCCTAACCACTGGACTGCCAGGTAATACCCCAGATTCTTTTCCATTATATTAATAGTTTATTACAAGATACTGAATATAGTTCCCTGTGCTATACAGTAGGATCTTGTTGCTTATCTATTTTATATACAGTAGTTTGTATCTGCTAATCCCAAACTCCTAATTTATCCCTCCCACCCCCTTTTCCCCTTTGGTAACCATAAGTTCATTTTCTATGTCTGTGTGTGTGTTTCCGTTTTGTAAATACATTCATTTGTATCATTTTTTAGATTCCACATGTAAGTGATATCATATGATACTTGTTTTTCTCTTTGTGACTTACTTCACTTAGTATGATAATCTCTAGGTCCATCCATGTTGCTGCAAATGGCATTATTTCATTCTTTTTTTATGGCTGAGTAATATTCCATTGTGTGTGTATATATATATATATATATATATATATATATATACACCACATCTTCTTTATCCATTCATCTGTTGATGAGCACTTGGGTGGCTTCCATGTCTTGCCTATTGTAACTAGTGCTGCTATGAACGCTGGGGAATTGTATTGTTTTCTTAAACTTTTCCAAATGGTGTGTCACATCTGCTGTAACATTATTATTAGTATTTTGTTCACAAGTGTTATCTTACATCAGCTCATCTAGCAATCCCTCGTGTATCCCTGGATTCTTACTCTTTAGGTCTGCTGCAAAGGTTTATTCTGGGAATAAACCAGTCTCCTGTGTTGAAACTCCTATTTCCTGGATTCTATTTTCTTGGTTTACTTCCTGCTTTTGCTGGAGCATATCCTCTGATAGCTTACTAAGTAAAAGGGAGTTTGAAGTGCATTTTCTGAATCCTTACACATAAAAAAATTTATAGTCCCAACTTATATCTTAACTGGGTATCCAGGGATAGAATTCTATTTTGAAAACAATTTCTCCTGGGAATGTAAAAGGCACTGCTTCGCTAGTTACCTGGTATCCAGTGCTGCTCTTGAGAAGCCTTATAGCCATCCTTATTCCTGTTCCTTTGTAGGAAACCAGTTTTATCTTGCTGGAAGCTTTTAGGTTTATCCCTTCATGTGTTCTGAAATTTTACAATCATATATCTTGGCAGTGAATCTATCTATTGTTCTGGCACTTGGTAGGCCCTTTGATCTGGAGGTTCATGTCTTTTAGTGCTGGAAAATTTACATGGACTATTGCTTTGTTAATTCTCTTCTATCTATTTTCTCTTTTAATTGGGTACCAGCTACTGGGTTGATACTTGCATCAACCATGGCTACAATAATGCTACGTAACAAACCAAAACTTGGTGCCTTAAAACATAATTATTCTCATGGATCTGTGGCTGAGAGTCACTGATTTAGGCTGAACTAGGTGGAGTGGCTTATGTTGACTGGGCTTACCCATAGAGCTGGGGGTAAGTTAAGGGATGGTTGATCTGGGACAGGATTGGGTGGAGGAGTTTAGCTTGGCTCCAGATATCTCTCACCCTCATTGTGGGATCAGTGGGCTAGCACACGTGTGTTCTTCTCATGCAGATGGCAGAGAAGCAAGAGCCCAGTCACATAAGAGGTTTTAAGCCTTTGGTCACATTCTCCCAGCTAACATCCAGGGGCCCAAAGCAAACACATGGCAGAACCCAAACTCAAGAGACCTCTTTAGTGGGAGAGGTGCAAAATCACATGGCAGAAGGTTTGATATTGAAACGGGTAAAGAATTAGGGCAACCAATGCAATCTACTTTAAATGTTTTTTTTTTCTTATTTTTCCACATTTGCCACGTCGGTCTATATCTTAGAAGGTTTTGTTAACGCTGTTTTACAGTATGTGTTGTGGATTTTATTTCACATTTTAAATTTTCTAGATCTCTTTCTTGTTCTCTAATTGTTTCTTTTCATAATATCCAATTCCTGTTTTATGAATGCAATATATTTTCTATCTCTATTAGAATATTTATTAGAGTTTTTCTGGAAGGTTTTTAAAAAAATGCTTTACATTATTTCTTTTCCCCCAGGGTTGTCCATCCACCTTTGCTGTGCTTGGTCTCCGCCATCTTGGTCGTCTACCACATAGCATGGGTCTGGGTGTAGACTTGGAGGCAGACTGCCTAGGGCCACAGCTCAGTTCTATGGTTTACTAATCAGATGACTGCACTTGGGCTTGGCCTCTTTCTTCCTTAGAGTGGTCATCTGTAAAATGGGAACAGAGCTAGTTACCTACCACATAGAATTGTTGGGAGTACTAAAAGGGTCATCAGGGACAAAACACCTGGCAGCATCCCTAGCACAGGCGCGAAGCCTTAGTTATCAGTTTCTCACACTGACATCTCTCCTCAACTAAATTTGTGGCACAGAAAAGCTGAGTAAAAGTTTTGTGTTTGGTGATGAAGCTTGTGGACAGGTGGCCTTCATCACAGAGTGTGGAGTGGGGAGTCTGATCATACAGTTGGAGAGCATACTGGCATTGTAGGCTTTTTTTCCCCCTGCTCTGCACATTTTTCCCCCAGTAAAGGTGGCAGGGAGGAGTTTTATGACTTTGTGGGGCAAGGAGCCTGGGGCTCCCAGTGATTTCTGTTTAGACTTCCACTTCCTCCCTGAGTGGAAGCCCAACCCAGACATCACTCACCTCCATGTGGCTGGTGCCTGAGCTCCTTGGGGTTTGCTATCATGTTAAGGGGTTCTAGGAGAGAAAGGTGATAATGCCATCTTTCACTAGAAGCCAAAGCTGCACCCGCAAGTTGCTTGAGCTATAAAATCCCTCGTTCAAATGAAACTTTCCACGGCAGCCAATGTGTAAAGCAGAGGAAAGCAGAACTGCCCTGGTTGGAGTGGGGGTGGAGCCTAGAGTCCCCCACTTCCCACACCAGCTTCCCTCTGAGGTGCTGGCTCTCCAGCGCTCAGTTTGAGAACCTTGAGATGCAACCACCCCTGCCATCATTTCACAGATGACCAAGCCCAGGCTAAGAGAGGAAAGTGTCTGGAACTTGGCCTCTGATCCCCGGTTCAACCCTCTCCCTTCCATACTTTCTTGCTTCTGAATAGAAGGCATAGTGGTTGACATCCATTTCACTCTTTTTAAAAATAAATAAATAAATTTATTTATTTATTTATTTTTGGCTGTGTTGGGTCTCCGTTGCTGCACGTGGGCTTTCTCTCTAGTTGCGGCGAGCCGGGGCTACTCTTCGTTGTGGTGCACGAGCTTCTCGTGTGGTGGCTTCTCTTGTTGCGGAGCACAGGCTATAGGTGCACGGGCTTCACTAGTTGTGGTGCTCTAGAGCGCAGGCTCAGTAGTTGTGGTGCACTGGCTTAGTTGCTCACGAGAAGCTCTTGCACCACAACGAAGAGTAGCCCCGGCTCGCCGCAACTAGAGAGAAAGCCCACGTGCAGCAACGGAGACCCAACACAGCCAAAAATAAATAAATAAATAAATTTATTTATTTATTTATTTTTGGCTGTGTTGGGTCTCCGTTGCTGCACGTGGGCTTTCTCTCTAGTTGCGGCGAGCCGGGGCTACTCTTCGTTGTGGTGCAAGAGCTTCTCGTGTGGTGGCTTCTCTTGTTGCGGAGCACAGGCTATAGGTGCATGGGCTTCACTAGTTGTGGTGCTCTAGAGCGCAGGCTCAGTAGTTGTGGTGCACAGGCTAAGTTGCTCCGCTGCATGTGGGATCTTCCTGCACCCGGGCTCGAACCCGTGTCCCCTGCATTTGCAGGTGGATTCTTAACCACTGCGCCACCAGGGAAGTCCCATGTCACTCTTTTTAAAAAGTTAAGGATAAAGTCTCAACTTCCTCCACCCAGACTCTACTGGGTCTAGCTTCTCTGACTCTATCTTGACAGTCTATTTTCATCCCTGCCACCTCTGGGGATAATGACAAGGGGCACATAATTTCTACATGTGGGGGAAAGTAGCTCTACCTTGGATGTGTCCTAAAATATCCTCTTCCCATAATTTGGCCCCCACCAGCCTCTGTGATCTGCATTCCCACTCCTCCTTTTCAGAAGCCCCGTCCCAGTCCGCAGAGGCTCTGCTCCTCTAACCTGTATCCCCTACATTTTAACAACCCCCTCAGGTCAGGAATTCTAACAACCAACCAGGGTGGAGAACACTGGCATCCTTCCATTTCCATCTCTCCAGGGCAAAATTCTATTTTCTTTCAAGGTTTGGCACAAATGCCACCTTTTCAGAGAAGTCTTGCTTTGAGTAAGTTACTTCATCTCTTGCGCTTCATTTACTCGCTGTAGAATGGGTGGCGTGGAGCCCGCCTCCCTGGGTTTTGGGGAAGATTAAATATGCCGATGTAAGACTTGGCACAGTGCTGGCCTCACACAAAAGATGTGGCTCAGTAAATGTTAGCGATTATTGTGTGTGCATCTGTTGTAAAAATGTCCTATTCTGTCTTTTGGCGTATGTCTAATTTCTCCACTAGATGGGTGGGTCTCCACTCTGAAGGCACATTAGAATCATCTGGGGGACTTTTTAAAAACACGGTTGCCTGGGCCCCATTTCAGATCAATTGACTATGACTCTTTAGCGATGAGGCCCAGGAGGCAGTATTTTAAAAGCCTCCCAGGCCATGGATTCTATCAGGTAACCACTGTTGAGAATGCTGGGTTGGCCATGAGCTGCCTGAGAGCAAAGACCAAGTACTGCCCACTTTTTTTTAATCTGTGATATTCCAATTTATAATAAGAAATATATCAATATATATTTGGTGTTTGTCCCATTTCTGGCACAGAGCTCCTAAAACCCTTGGAATTCCCTAGGTGTTGAGGGCACAAAGTCGTCTTTCGTTATGCTAGTGAGGTGACTTTTGGAAAGCCCCTAGGTCACCTAAGGATGGGAACTGGTCACTGGAGGAGCCAATCACTTGATTAGAGGGTTGCAACTTTCAGTCCCATCCCAGACCTCCGGGGAGGGAAGAGGGGCTGGAGATTGAGTTCAGTCGCCAATGGCCAATGATTTAATCAATCGTTCTTATGTAATGAAGCTTCAGCTGAAAAGGATGGGGTTCAGAGAGCTTCTGGGTTGGTGAGAACTTGGAGATTCATGAAGAATGGCTTGCTCAGAGAGCATGGAAGCTCTTCGCCCTTTCCCCGTACCCTGCCCTATGCATCTCTTCCATCTGGCTATTCCTGAGTTATATATCCATTTGTAATAAACCGGTAATCGAGTAAGTAAAATGTTTCTCTGAGTTCTGTGAGTCACTCTAGCAAATTAATCGAACCCAAGGAGGGGGTCTTCGGAACCTCTAATCTATAGCTGGTCTGTCAGAAGCACAGGTGACAACAAGCAGGGAGTTGGGGTGGGGAGAGGGTCTTGTAGGACTGAGCCCTTAACCTGAGGGATCTGATTCTATCTCCAGGTAGATAGTGTTAGAAGTGAGCTGGACTGTAGGCCTCACCAGCTGGTGTGGGAGAGTTGCTTGGCATTGGATGCAGAATCATGACATCATATACGGTACCTTGCATCCGGGATTCCATAGCTGGATGAATGAATGATCGAGTGTAAGAAGGAAAGTCAAAGTTGGAATGAGAGGGTCTTTGTGGACATGGATCTTGCACTGAGGTTAATCAGGATCAGACCTGGTTGGCTGAAGGGTGCCCAGCCGAGGGCTCTGGAAGCCTTTGTGTGTGCCTGAGGGTGCGGCTCTGCACCCAGGTCTGGGGTCACATTTAGGGTGGTCTATGACTCACAAAGTGCTTTCTTTAGACCTAGTCGCTATCCCATGAATAGGCGCTTTCTTCCTCTTCCTTTTCCTAGTGATCCCATTGGACAGATGAGGAAACCGTGGCCCAGAGACGGCAGGACTTACCCAGGGTCTCCCAGTCAGAGAGCTGCAGAGCCAGGACCTGGACCTGTGTCTCCTGACACCTGGTCCTGTGCATGGTCAGGGTTTTCGGAGTGAGGCTCTGAGGCACCAGCACTGGCTTCTGGGAGTGAGTCGTGTCGGTGGGAGGGAGCAGGTAGACAAGTGGGGACCTCCCTGAGAAGTGGGCCCCAGTCCTCTTGGGGACTTGTGGGACGGGCCATAGGGAAACATCAGCAGTGGTGGAAGTCGAGCGCGCGTGTGTACCATTGTATGCCGCCATGTGTGTGACTGTGCCGTGTGCTTCCTGCCCCCTGTGGGTCTGCTGTGTGCACTGCGCCGTGTGTGCTGTGACATCAGAGGCCTCTCAAGCTCCCCAAAGCCTGCTCCCCCAGCCATCGAGAGACCTGCCGCCCCCGAAAGTTCAGGGACTCAAGTGACTGCCCCTTCCCAGGAAAGGGCACAGAGGGGAATGAATGTCTTTTCCCTGGGGAGGGGGGGGGGTGCCCTGGGCTCCAGTGCCCACGTGGTGACCCCTCTCTGTCCAGCACTGGAAACTTCCTGCTCCCTGGCCCCGCTCTCCCTACCCCCTCACCAATGGCATCTTTCCAGAAAAGCATCCATGTGCAGACGAGGCTGCCCAGAGCTGTCCCGGCCCTGCCCCCCTCTCCCCTTCCCTGCCCTGTGCCCGCTGAGCCTCCTCTTCTGCCAGGGCTCAGCTTCGGCAGGAAATTTCCCTGGGCATCCTTACTCCCGACTGCGTGCTAATTGCTTAGTCTCTAGCCTCCGCATCCACCTCAGAACGGGGGACAGGGTCACCTTGCCACATACTTTCCCCCTGTCCAATGGGAGGTGGGAGGAGCAGCCAGGAGCAGGAAGCAGGCTGCGGGGGGCCCAGGCCAGGAGTGTGGCCACCACATTTCTAGGTATGAAGGGTTAAATACCCAAATCTGGCCCTCCCCACCCCCTTCCTTCTTCCTTTCCTGTACCTAAATGCACAGAGGACTTACCTCAGGGGTTGAAGGTCCTTGGAAAGAGATGACTCCCAGGTTGTCCAAGACCTGCAGGGAATGTGCCAAGGCTGTTTCAGATCAGGGGAGAGGTCTTTTCCAGAAGACAGCATGCAGTGGAGGGTGATGGCCCAGAGGGGCATAGACTCATCTGCCTGGAGGCAGGGCAGTGACTTCGGTGGGCCAAGGTCTTCCTCGAATTGCCTCTCAATAATGATGTCAAAGCTGTCTATCACCTCCCTCGAATGAGATGACCCTCTTTCCTCAAACTCTCCCCCACCCACTCACACTTCCCTACCCTTGTATCTTCAGGCCTTTTATCCAAGGATAAAAAGGGCTTTTTCCAGCATCCTTGGCCATTCTCTTATTGTGCCAGGGTGTGAAATGAGGCCCAAGGCAAGAATTCTTTCTTTCAAGGGCACATGGTCTTAACTTTAGTCCTGACCCTGGGACCATGAAGCTTTGTGACCCTGGGCACATAGTTGTTCTTCTCTGAGTTTTGGTTTCTTTACCAATAAAAGAACCAGGGCTTCCCTGGTGGCGTAGTGGTTGAGAGTCCGCCTGCCGCTGCAGGGGACACAGGTTCGTGCCCCGGTCCTGGAAGATCCCACATGCCGCGGAGCGGCTGGGCCCGTGAGCCATGGCCGCTGAGCCTGTGCGTCCGGGGCCTGTGCTCCGCAACGGGAGAGGCCACAACAGGGAGAGGCCCGCGTACCGCAAAAAAAAAAAAAAAAAAAGAATCCAATACTTCGTAGGCACCCCATGCTCCATCATCATGCATGAGAGTGGGGTTCTGGGGTTTTCCTGTGCAGGGACTCAGTTCCCCCAGAGTATCCAACCACACAGTGAAGGAAGGTTCCAAGGGAGGCTCAGGGGTAATCAGAGGCTTTGGTGGTGACAGGGGCCATGGTGGGAGGAGGAGACAGCTTCTCGAACTTGACCTCCATCTCCAACGACAAGCCAGATGGCGGTGGTGAGAACATTGGAGTGACTGAGACAGAACTTCTAAGGAGTGGAGAGACTGTCCAGGCCAGGGCAGGGCCAACCAGACTGTGAGCCCCTGAGGGCATGTCTGGTTCATCTTTGTCCGTCCAGTTCTGTCTCCTCAGAGCGGATGCTTGGTGAATGTTTGTTAAACAAATGAATAACTGAACAAAGAAGAAGGTAAAGTTGGTTAGCCAACCAAGGGAAGAGGAGATCTTGGGTTGCTGGGCCAAGTGAAAGGAAGGAGAGGAATTAGGGGAAAATGATAAGTTAGGATAAGGCTAAGTTATGCTATGATAACCAACAACCCCAAATCTCAGTGGCTTGAAAATCAAAGGTTTATTTCTCATTCACATCACATGTCTATATGGACTGGCAGCTCTCGTATAGACTTTTCTTATTATAGTCACTCAAGCACTTAGGATGACGGAGCAGCCACCGTCTTGGATATCACCAGTCACTTAGAAAGAAGAGAACAGTGGAGGTCTCACACCAGCAATTAAATAGCCTGAAAGTGACACTTTCACTCATACCTCATTGGCCTGAACTAGTCACATGGTTACTTTTGCTCATACCCCATTGGCCAGAACTGGTCACATGATACTTCCAATAGCAGAGGACCAGGAAATACAATCCTACCATGTGCCTGGAAGACAGAGAGATGGAAATACTTGGTGAATAGTCCTAATGAGAGCCATTAAAGAAATGGCTGTGGAGAGCCAGAAGGGGAGGGGTGCAGCTGACATTCCAGATCTTTACTGACCCACATCTCCGAGCTCCAAGCCTGTGGATAGTGCTCCCTTGAGATCATAAAGTCATAAACTGGCCCCAGAAGAGAAAGGGAGGAGGCAGTTTGCATGTAAATTGAATTGAGTACCAGTTGTGTGCCGGGCTGTGCCGAACCCTGGAAATATAAGATGAACACAGCTCCTGCCCTGATGGAGCCAACAGTTATATCAGAAACAGTGAAGCATGAAATAGCATGACGATTTGATATCCTAGATGCAAGGTGGAAACTGACCAGAGGAGGAAAGGGGCAGCAGTGTGATCTAGAGCTGCACTTAGTGGTTGCTTCATTTTCTCCTGTTGCTTCAAGGTTGGGGCTGCCCATATAAAGTCATAGTCCTGTGCAATTACGTGGTTTCTGGTTCCTGCCTCTACCTTCACCCACGCCCTCCAAAATTAGGAGCCTTTGTAATTGGAGCCATTCCTGGGAGAGAACCAAAGACTCACCCTACAGTCTTAAAAGTGCATTAATGTTGTCTCAGTAAGTTATGTGCGCTTGTTAATGGAAATGCTTCATTTTGATTACATTTTTACAGACATTTTCCTGGGGACACTGTGCTATCCTTGTTCTGAGCTCCCCAGTCCAATCAATAAAGAGACTAAAATGAGAGAGAGAGAGAGAAAGGAGAGAAAGGCTGGGAAGATTGGATCCCTTCATTTTGTCAAAATGGGTTTATTTTTCAATTATCTGGAGGAAAATCCCTCTCTCAACAAATTTTGGCTTTGTGCAATTTGGCTTGAATTAGGAAAATCAGAGGGCTTAGAGTAAAACTTGAGTGAGTATCAAAGGTAAGTGAGTGTCAGGAAGGAAGAGAAGGGGAGAACTCACACGCATATGCTCACTTGTGAGCGGCAACTTCACTAAAGGATCATAGCTGCCAGCAGTCGAATCCTTTTATGCCCCCTTGTTGCCTTCAGAATCAAGTCCAAAGTCCTTAGCTTGGATCAAAAGACACCTCATGGTATGTTTTCACCCTGTCTTTCCCTCTAGCTTCCCTTTCCCTTTGACACCCCTTGCACCCCAAACTCTAGTTCTAGGCTGCATTTCTTACACTTACCCCAGCATGGCTTATGCCTCAGTGCCTTTGCTTCTGCTGTTCCCTTGGCCTGGGACGCCCTTCCATCACCTACTTGGAAAATCCCTCCTCCTCCTCGTAACCCTGGCTCAAGTGACTCTACTCTGTCAGCATCTCCCTAGGTACCTTCACCACCCATTCCCTGTGTGGTTTCATTTATGGCAGTGCTGTCTCTTGTACAAATTTCCATTACAGTCCTTATCACACCGACTGACAGTCGTTTCCAGGCATGTCTCTTCAACTAGGCTGTAGAATCCTTGAGGGAAGTGATATTGTCTTAGTCCTTTTTCTATCCGTTGTATCAAGCATAAGACTTAGCACGTAGCAGGGGCTTGGTAGACATCTATACAATACATTGAATGAATGAATGAGTAAATGGATGAGCGAATTGGAGAGCATATGAAGGGGCATTTGATGTAAGCTCACACTCAAAACCAGAATTCCTTCTATAGCAGGGATCAACACACTACAGCCCGTGGACTGAATCTGGCCAGTTGCCTGTTTGTGTGAATAAGGTTCTAATGGAACACAGCCATGTCCATTTGTTTACTTATTGCTCATGGCTACTTTTGCAACACAGCAACAGAGTTGAGTAGTTGGGACCATATGGTTCTCAAAGCCTGCAGTATTTCCTGTCAGACTCTTTACAGAAAAGTTTGCCCACCTCTATTCTTTAGCATTGACTCTTCATCATTTTTGGACTAGAGACATGTTTGAGAATTTGATAAAAAGCTTTGAAATTGAAAATATGCTCATACACAGGACATTTTGCATTCAATTTCGTGAGAAGCAACGACCCCCTGAATCCCATTCATCAGTCTCCTAGAGATCCAGCAACACCAGATTAAAAATTCAGTTGCCCAAGTCTAGTGAGACTGGAACCGAAAAAGCGATGGAGAATGTGGTCTTAAAAATCAAAACTTAAAAAAAAAAGAGAGACTGCATTGCCCTGAAACGTCTCGGACATATAGTTGGCCATCTTGCGTACTGTATCTTCAGCCCCAGCAAACTTACTACCGGGCATCATATGATGCTGTCGCAGAAAGGCACGGTTTGTAAGGAAGTCCATCTTCACACTCAACTGGGCTCTTGGAAGGAGAGCCCCCTGGTCTTCTGGGATGTGGAGGCCGTGGTCCAGGGTGCATAAGCTCATTTTCTCAGCTGATGAGGAGAGACAAGGAGAAACCAGAAGGCCGGGGAGAGGCTGAGCATTCTGATCTTCCCAAGGAGAGCCACAGCGGGGGAAGGGTGAGGGAAGGGGGACCTAGAAGAGGAGTCAGGACCGTTACAATCCATCACATCTACCAACCTTGCTTTCTTAAAAACAAAGGGCGGGTGAGGTGGGGGGATGGGAAATGTGTGTGTCTGGCACCTAATGAAGTCCTGAGCAATAGGAAGCCTTAGGCCTCTGGGAAGCAAATTGTGGGCCAAACGAGCTCATTTTTTAGCAGAATTATTAAATTAGCAGATGAAGGAAACACATAAGACATTATGGATCTTGCTCTTAGCGGAGCCCTCAGTAGAGGGTTGTGCAGATGCTTGCTCTACATTCCTTCCATCCGGGGTTGGGGGGAAAGCTGGCATCCCTTGGATCCCCACTGGGAGGGCCGGGTGGGGGTGATGTGTAATGAACATCTGGGCGGGGTGCTGCCTTGGGGGCTTTAAGTCCACTAACCCATTCAATCTCCACGACAATCGAGGAAAGGTGACTGTTGTCATTTCAGAAGGGAAGATGGGCTCAGGGGTGAAGTGCCTCGCCACAGCTCACAGAGTCAGTGGCAGAGCTCATGGCTGAATCTCCGTCTGCCTGAGTCCAAACCCAGTGCCCTTGTCCCAGGGGTAAGGAAAATCTCCCTGCCAGGAGCTCTCGGGTGTGACTTTGAAATGGAGCAAAGGGACATGAAAAACCAGTGGGAATAAAACACAGACCTACTAGAGTATGGACTTGAGGATATGGGGAGGGGGAAGGGTAAGCTGGGAAGAAGTGAGAGAGTGGCATGGACATATACACACTACCAAACGTAAATTAGATAGCTAGTGGGAAGCAGCCGCATAGCACGGGGAGATCAGCTCGGTGCTTTGTGACCACCTAGAGGGGTGGGATAGGGAGGGTGGGAGGGAGGGAGACGCAAGAGGGAAGAGATATGGGAACATATGTGTATGTATAACTGATTCACTTTGTTGTAAAGCAGAAACTAACACACCATTGTAAAGCAGTTATACTCCAATAAAGATGTAAAAAACAAAAAACAAAAAAACCAGTCGGGTAAGAGACAAGAGCTGGAGTCGGGCAGGGAGGGCTGAGTCCGGGATAGGAGGGGAAGCCAGGGGAAGCCGGTTTCCAACAGCAGGGCTGATTCTAATCGCTGCTTTTAGGAAGATGTGATGAATGGACATGTGTTCAGAGAAACGAAAGAGCATGGAATCCGGGCCATGTGGGGAATAGTTAAGTCAACAACCATGTCTCTGTCGCTTGCTCAAAACATTCACAGTCCTGTCCTGGAGGATGCTGGTGACTCCTGTGGTCTCAGCGGGTTGGTTGGGTCAGCGGTATCCCACACAAAGGCAAGGAGAGCTTTCTAAGGATGGAGGTGTCCAGCCCTGTAGGGAATGAGCTTCCCATCACTGGAGACATTCCAGGAGCCGACATAACTTGGGAGGTGAGTCTGACTCTGGGTAACATAAAAGATTGGCTAGAGCCCCTCCCAGCACGACAATTCTCTATCTTCAAACTCAAGCTCGAGGAAGAATATCCCAACAGCAAAGCTCTCCAGAGATTCCTGCAGAAATCTGACAGTGGAGAGGGAGAAACTGTATTTGTTTCTGAGAACTGCTAGTGACTCACTGTGGGTGTGAAGACAGAGGAGGGGCACTTAGTGACCCCTGAAGACACCCTCTAGTCTGAGGATTGCTTCTAGGCAGCAGGCTGACTGACAGGCCTTTCCAAATCCTCCCAGCACGGGGGGCGGACCTTCACTTGCAGAGAATCTTTTCTAGCAGTGAGAACCAACCCATCAAATATAAGAGAGAAGAGCCAAGGCAAGGGAGGAGGTGACCCAAGCCACCTGCTTACAAACCTTCCCTAAAGTCCTAGTGTGTGCCAGAGTCCCAGACAGACAGAAATGAGCCATGGGAAGCTAGAGTGCTGTGGGCAAGCTGAGGCATGGTCACTAACCTCTCTCATAAAAGCTGGATGGAGCCAGGGGAAAAGGGGACCAGGCAAGGAGGTGGGTTTGCTCAGAACCACAAGAGACCACATCTATCTGGGGCATCTCTGGTTATGAATCAGTGGTCTTTGTAACTCTGGAAAGGATTTGGCTGGAGGGAGATAGAGGAAAGATGGTACAGGAACGGGGAGAGATGAGGGATGGGGGGATGGGGAGATGGGGAAAAAGCCAGGAAGCCAAAAGTGGCCAGATTTGGTAGCGTTTTGAATGTCAGTCTGAGTTCTTCTTTAAAAAAATAAATTAATTTTTGGCTGTGTTGGGTCCTCGCTGCTGCGCGCGGGCTTTCTCTAGTTGCGGCGAGCGGGGGCTACTTTCCGTTGCGGCGCGCAGGCTTCTCATTGCGGTGGCTTCTCTTGTTGTGGAGCACGGGCTCTAGGCTTTCAGGCTTCAGTGTTGTAGCTCGCCGGCCCTAGAGCGCAGGCTCGGTAGTTGCGGCTCACGGGCTTAGTTGCTCCCCGGCATGTGGGATCTTCCCAGACCAGGGCTCGAACCCAGGTTCCCTGCACTGGCAGGCGGATTCTTAACCACTGTGCCACCAGGGAAGCCCCAGTCTGAGTTCCTGATGCTGGAGGCAGCGAAGTACCGTTGAAACTTTCCACATGGGAGAGGATCAAGACGAGGATTGTGTGGCTGCCATGGGGAGGCTGGATGGAGGGAATGAGACTGGAGGCCCGGAGGGCAGGGAGGGGGTCATTCCAGAATCCAGGGATATTGACAGCCCAGGTGGGCTGCTAAGAAGAGCTGGTTAAGCGCAAAAAGTTCTGTGCATGTGTGAGCACACCTCCAAGCGAATGTTTATTTCTTTGCGCACATTTGGGTGGGAACATGTTTATGTGTGTCTGTTCGCCAGTGTGCCTCAGGGTGTGTATTTGTCCTGCTGTGGAGGGGTATGCTTGCCTGCCCCAGGAATCCTGAGGCTTTGATTCTGCGTGTGTGTGTGTGTGTGTGTGTGTGTGTGTGTGTGTGTGTGTGTGTCTGTGCGCTCACGCGCACATCATGCCCAGGAAGAGAGGCAGCACCAGTAAATCCTGCTTTCAGCTTCGGGAACAAGTCAAGCAGACAAATATTGCCATAGCCCTGAGACCAGGCTCCATCCCCCTGAATTCCCTCTCTGGAACTGCTGCTACTACCCCTTATAACTACATGGACATTCCACAGAAGACACCATGGGATGGGCTGCATCCATCTCATGAGGGCCTCCCCCCCAGCACTGGGTCCGTTCCCACCTCCCACCCTTGCCCGTGGGCCCTTAGAAGACTTAGCAACTGCCTTGACCTGGATGGGTGATGCCAATCCTTCCTAACTGTTTCTTTAGCAGAGGAGTAGGGGGGTACTGTGGGTGAAGTTCCTGTTTGAAGGACAGACGCGGTCCCCTCCCCATCCCACAAGGCTCACCCTACGTTGCATCCAGGATCTCCTAAATGTTCTCACCTGGGTCAAAGCCACATTGATCTTGCCATTCCTGGGACCTGAGCCAAGAGGCACTTACTCTGCAGGCAGCCTTTAAAGGGGGTAAGAGGCCTCACCCAGGCTGCAAGGCCCCAATCCTGGCCCAGCTCTTGACCCACCAGGTGACCTGGGGCTGGAATCTCTTTTAGCCTCGGTTTTGCCCTGTGTAGAATGGGGCCAGGCTGTCTTGCCTGAATTCCAGTTGTGGTGTCGGGATTGTTATCCATGGTGCTGCCATGCAGAGGCCTGTGGCAAACCCTTTATCCTGACGCGTGATGCTAAGTTTCGCCACTGGTTCCCCGCAAGGAAAAAAAACCCCGCTTTGCAGTGTGGGCCAATTTCTCTGGTGTAAATACTGCCACCGTGACTGATTTCAATCCACTAACATGGAGCCACTGGACATGGAGACCAGAAGCTCTTGTGAGCTGGTAGGAATTGGCTCCAGCACACCCCTGCCTTGACCCTAAACAGCCAATGACAGCCCCGTCAGAGGGAGAATCGAAATCAAGTTCAGGCAGGTTAATCAAGTTCGGCAAAAGGTCCAGCTAGAGTGCCGGACTCTGGGTTTGAGTAACAGGTGAGGTCGTAAAGTGAGAAAAAAAGAAATAGGAGTCAGGAAGTTAGGCTCCAGGAGGATGAGAAACAGACTGGAAAGCGTGATGGGCAAGGAGGTGCCCGGGCAAGTGGTTCGAGATGGCAACGGCATTGTGCTAAGTGATGCATGGCCGGCCTAACGTGGCCAGAATAGAATATTGCCTCCGGCCGTTCTCAAGCCTGGGAGAGCGAGGAGGGTGCACGTGATGATGGGGGAGCTGAGAAAATAGGCAGGTGTT
Organism: Physeter macrocephalus; assembly: GCF_002837175.3. Taxonomy (NCBI): domain Eukaryota; kingdom Metazoa; phylum Chordata; class Mammalia; order Artiodactyla; family Physeteridae; genus Physeter; species Physeter macrocephalus. The sequence continues at coordinate 98,274,410 of NC_041227.1, read as the reverse complement.
TCCTGAGCTCCAGGGATGACGTCTGAGCAGGCTGAGCTGGGAAAGGGCAAATCCAATTCTGTAATTGTTGGCGCATCAATTCTGGTGACGGTCCCAGAAGGGTGATGCCAAGGGCCCGGGGAGGAGGGATGCCCGGCTGACATCATCCGCTATTTCTGGACCAATTCACAGCTTCCTCCAGTGAGAACTTCCTTTAGCACATAAATCACCCTGGTCTTCTCATGACCGCCTCATTTTCCCGAGAAAACAGAGGGAACCCACGCACGTGGGCGTCCTCTGGAGAGGGCGCTGGGTGTGGAGAGAAGAGTGTGATCCTGAAGTCGCGCAGACACGGGTTCAAATCTCGCCTCTGCCCCTTGTTGGCTGATGGGCTTTGGGTGAGTCGTTTCTCTTCTCTGACACTCTGTTCCCTCGAATGGGCTAATAATATCTGGGAGCGCTAGAAGCGTGATGAAGTGAGACGGGAGTTGTGAGGCGCCGGCACAGGACCTGCTCGTTGCAACACCAAATCTCGCTCATTCCCTTTTTGTTTGTGGGTTGGTTTTCCTCTCTTAGAGAATACGTTTCCGGTGATCAGTCGTTGGATGCTTCCGGAAGAAGATGTAGACTCCCTTTTTAGCCCCTTCCTCGGCTGTGCGGTGCGTGGTTCACAGGGCGGAGGTGGAGGGCTGCCTCTGGGAGAGTGGAGAAGGTGGAGGAGGGGGTGCTGAACTTGTTCTCCTGGGCTGGAGATCTGGGTGTGAGGGAAGCAAGCTCTCTCCCCACAGAGCTCAGACTTCTCCTTAGGAACTTTGGGCCAAGCAGGGCTCAGAGGCAGGGAGAGCAGCCTGGGACCTCAGTGGTGCAATGCCTGTTTCCCAAGCAGACGTACTTGCCCTTCTGTGACCTGTCCCCATGTCTGCTCTATGCCTGGCTCTCCGTCTTTCTGTCCATCAGGCTCTGGAGACAGACCATTAGACTAGTCCCTGCCTGTGGCATGCATTTCTGCAGAAGCCCGCCTGACTTCCTGTCCATCTGTCAGTCAGCTTGCGATCCGCCTTCCCATTGCTCTGATTGCAGCTGATTCTCTTGCACCTGGGCTCCATTTTAGGATGTCTGAGTGACAGAGAGGTGATAAATGAGAGTGAGAGAGAGTGACAGATGGAAGCGCACTTATGGGGGGTGGAACACATGCGTACACAGAGGATTGACGGTTGGGTGGTCCTCTTTGAGACAGGGTCACTCAAGGTCTCCCCAACCCCAGAGGAGCGTCCGGAGCACCATCCATCTCACCTCCAAGCACTGTCTGTCTGCCTTCCTGACTGCAGACAGAGGTGTCCCCCGTGGAGGCTCCGGGAGGAGGAGGAGGAGGAGGAGGAGGAGGGACAGTCCCCATGGCAACCGACGGAGAGGCGCTTTTCAGCTCGAGAAGAACCTTTGTAACAATGGAGCTGTCCGATAAAGAAAATGGGCTGTTAGTGAGGTAGTGACCTCCCTGTCACTGAAGTTGTTCAGTTACAGGCTGGCCACTCACCTGTCAGGGCTGCTATGGTGGGTATTCCTGAGTAAGAAGTGGGGTGAGTCAGGCTGGGGTGATCGAGATGGGCCAACCTTTAAGATAACAACTTCCATCACTAATCCAAGCCAAGCAAGTTACATAGCGCCTGGCAGATAGTAGGTGCTCAAAACCAGAACTGTTATTTGGAGGGAGGTTGGACTAAGTGACCTCAAGGCCCAATCCCACAGCCTCTGAGATGGAGAAAGATGAAAGGCCAATTAGTGGCAACAGGTTATGAATATACAGGAGCTGGGAACTTGGGATAATAAAGGACTTCCCAGAATAGAAATGCCTCCATCTCCCTCACCCTGATCTGCATGGCTCCCGCAGGCCTCCCTCCCCTTTTCTAACTCAATTTCAATTTCAATTTCAATGTCAATAACTTCCCTGGCACGACAAGCAGCGCTTGGTTGCCAGAATGAATTGGAACATTGAGTTTCTGAGTCTCCGACCAGCTTGTCCAGCCAGTGTCGTCTCCTCCCAGGCCTTCCAGGCCCTTCCTTTGCACATGTCTCATCCTCTGTGCCCTTTCAGGAGACTTAGTTTTACCTTCCCCAGCTGTTATTTGAAAAAAGGTACGCTCTCTCGTTTGATCAAGATGTTCCAAGAGCAATGGCACCCGGGGCATCAGCTCTCCACGCAAAGTGCCAGGAGGAGAGGCGGAAGAAGGTTTAGCCCCTCTCCTTTGAGATGCCAGCTGCGTGGGGAGGCCGGGGAGAGTCCACAACTCCAGTGAGGTGGAGGCGGGAGGGGGCTCTGGGAGCACAGAGGAGGGGCCTCTGAGACGGGGTGAGGGTAGAGGGAGGTGGAGGGGTGGGGGCAGCTTCCTGGAAGAGGCAGAGTGGGAGGGGCTTCTGAAGGGTACTTGGAGGGCAGACCACCGAGTTCCTTCCCTCGCGGGTCAGCCGTGGCTGGAATGTCACCCTGATAACAACCCCTTTTACGTGAGCCGTGAAAACTATTGGCCCTGCACAGCGTTGGCAGCGGTGACATCCTCTGGAAAGGGAGGGTGTGACATGGAGGAGTGGGACGTGGGTAAAAGGGACCCAGGTGGATAATGCCTGAGCGATAAAGTCCTGGAGGGTGGCCATGGGGGTGCGTGGGCAGCCCATCAGTGAGCGCTGATTTGGACTTGAGGCCAGCTGTCATAGGGGGAGAGGGCTGGGAGGGAGAGGAACAGGGTGCTGGGAGGCCACCGGGTGCAGACACGCCACCTGAGATGCTCGGGCTCAGAGACAGAAACAGAGGGATCCTGGCTGAGGAGGGAGAAGCCCTGGAGGGTGGAGATGAATAGGTGATGGCGTGGGCGACGCCGGCTTTGCCAGCTTGACATCCCTGCCCAGCGCTAACCCAGGGTCACCTGTTGCCGCCACCGTGGGGAGCCACGGGTCAGGGAGTCAGACAGACAGGGCCGGACCAACTTTGCCAGGAAGCCTCCATGAGCAGCACCTTAACCCTCATCCTCCCCTCCTCTCCCCAACCAGAATGCCGTGAATACTAATGGGAACAGATGGCTCCCTTCCACGCCACCGCCAAGAGGAGGGGCTGCTAGGGCAAAATTCGCCTGCAACAGAGAGAAGCCACCGCGCTGACTCTAGCTATCTTTCCGTAGACTTTGGCCAGGAAGAGAAGAGCCCTGGGGATAGACAGCCCTGGGCAAGATTGACAAAGGCTCAGAGGCTCCAGGGGGTCTGCCTGGGACTCGGGTGGGTTTTCCATGGGGTTATGCTGAACCAGTAGAAGCAAACTCTTCTCCAGCAGTGCCCCAATCCTGTAGGTTCCTGGGGACCGCTCAGCTGTAGGGTCCTGAACATTTGCGGAGGCTCCTTGGGCAGTAGCCCCTCCATCCCGTTTGCCGCTTCTGGTCCTCCTCTTTGCACATCTTTAGGGTCTGATGAGTCTGGGGGTTGGGGAGGAGGGGAGCCGTGGTGGAACGAGGCCCCTGAAGATGTGGTTCCAATTCTGTTACTGGGGAACTTTGGGCAAATTCCTGCTATTTTCAGAGCCTCGTTCAACTCTTCAGTAAGATGAGGGGAATGGAGCAGATTGAGGGTTTACAAAGAGGGCTCCGCAGAAGTCTATTCCTGTAAGATGTTGAGGGGAAAAGAAGTTTGGAAGAACGCGCTTTCCATCCTCCGATATACATTATAAGCTCTGTAAAGCTCTGTAGCACAGAAACCTGTTCAACTTTGACCAGGCGTTTCCCAAACAGGCCCTGTTTTCTCAAACGGCCCATTTTCATCCCAAGGAAGGAATGAGCCCTGTGACATAGTTTGGAAAACAGTGGACTAAATGCACTTCTGCAAAATTGCCTCCAGTCCTGAAGGTCTTGTTTGTTTCTCTAAGGAAAGTGGGAGGGGTGGGGAGGAGAGAGACAATGACATTGAAAGCTCTTCCCGAGTGTCATCTCATCTGACCACCCTCCGCCCCACCAGCTACATCATGGTGTGGGTTTGAGTTCCCCCACTGGCAGGTGAGGGCAGCGAGGCCTGCACTGACTTCAGGGAGAAGGGGAAGCTTCCTCCCAGCCTGCTGTGTGCAGGAAGGTGAGAAAATCCTGCTTGGAGGTGTGGCTTGGAGGGCAAGGCTCCCCTTCCAGCAGTCTCAGACTCTCTCTAGCCCCCACCAGCCCCATTCAGGGTCACCCCCTGCCCTACCCGTTTCTTGGGGGAGGTCTTTGGACAGCATTATGGGCTGAGGACAAGGAAAGCCAAGGGCTGGGGTAAACCGCCTACATACAACTGACAAAGCTAACTCCCAAGATTTCAATCCGCATAGGGCGGGCCCTGAGCACAAGCGTAAAGCCGCCAGTGTGGGACTGTGTGATGTAGTGAAAAGAAACTGAACTTTGAAGCTAAACAGACCAGGGTTCAAATCCTGCCATGAGGACCCTTAACTAACCCTATTTTACTGATGTCTAGATGAACTACCACTATTCCCTCTGGAAAACCTGCCAACGACAGCCCGTGGCACTTGGGATGCCTGGCTGTCAGACAACTCCTTTCTTGTTTGCCTGTGTTGTGTGTGTTTCCAAACCTGTTTATGTCAGTTGCGCTTGTCACTATAAACAGATAATTGAATCAAGTGTAAACCAAGCCAATGAAATACAAGTGGAGAAAGGAGTTATGCTTTTATGGTAATTAATTTAATGCTTTGGGAAGGATGCTAAAAAGTTGCTGTTGAGTTATGTATGGCCGAGACTCTACAAGATTTGAAGAATCAACCCCATACAAGGAGGTCTGTGTACTTTCACTAGTCTTGCAGGGAATCAAAACCAGGAATCTCTTAGGTGATATTTATGTGGTCTCCATTATGTGTGATCCCAGGAAGCCAATTCACCTTTCTGAACTTTGTTTTTCTTGGCTTTAAAAGAAATAAAAGGAATCCAAATTGGAAAAGAAGAAGTAAAACCGTCACTGTTTGCAGATGACGTGATACTATACATAGAGAATCCTAAAGATGCTACCAGAAAACTACTAGAGCTTGTCAATGAATTTGGTAAAGTAGCAGGATACAAAATTAATGCACAGAAATCTCTTGCATTCCTATACACTAACGATGAAAAATCTAAAAGAGAAATTAAGGAAACACTCCCATTTAGCATTGCAACAAAAAGAAAACTATAAGACACTGATGAAAGAAATTAAAGATGATACATACAGATGGAGAGATATAGTATGTTCTTGGATTGGAAGAATCAACATTGTGAAAATGACTATACTGCCCAAAGCAGTCTACAGATTCAATGCAATCCCTATCAAACTACCAATGGCATTTTTCACAGAACTAGAACAAAAAAATTTCACAATTTGT
>NC_041227.1:98267635-98268807 GCF_002837175.3 Physeter macrocephalus | reverse complement strand
CTAGGAATAAACCTACCTAAGGAGACAAAAGACCTGTATGCAGAAAATTATAAGACACTGATGAAAGAAATTAAAGATGATACATACAGATGGAGAGATATAGTATGTTCTTGGATTGGAAGAATCAACATTGTGAAAATGACTATACTGCCCAAAGCAGTCTACAGATTCAATGCAATCCCTATCAAACTACCACTGGCATTTTTTACAGAACTAGAAAAAAAAATTTCACAATTTGTATGGAAACACCAAAGACCCCGAATAGCCAAAGCAATCTTGAGAACGAAACATGGAGCTGGAGGAATCAGGCTCCCTGACTTCAGATTATACTACAAGGCTACAGTAATCAAGACAGTATGGTACTGGCACAGAAACAGAAATATAGATCAATGGAACAGGATAGAAAGCCCAGAGATAAACCCACACACATATGGTCACCTTATCTTTGATAAAGGAGGCAAGAGTATACAATGGAGAAAAGACAGCCTCTTCAATAAGTGGTGCTGGGAAAACTGGACAGCTATATGTAAAAGAATGAAATTAGAACATTTCCTAATACCATACACAAAAATAAACTAGAAATGGATTAAAGACCTAAATGTAAGGCCAGACGCTATAAAACTCTTAGAGGAAAACATAGGCAGAACACTCTATGATATAAATCACAGCACAATCCTTTTTGACCCACCTCCTAGAGAAATGGAAAACAAACAACCCAATCCAAAAACGGGCAGAAGGCCTAAATAGACATTTCTCCAAGAAGATACACAGATTGCCAACAAACTCAAGAAAGAATGCTCAACATCACTAATCATTCGAGAAATGCAAATCAAAACTACAATGAGGTATCACCTCACACTGGTCAGAAGGGCCATCATCAGAACATCTACAAACAATAAATGCTGGAGAGGGTGTGGAGAACGGGAACCCTTTTGCACTGTTGGTGGGAATGTAAATTGATACAGCCATTATGGAGAACAGTATGGAGGTTCCTTACAAAACTAAAAATAGAACTACCATATGACCCAGCAATCCCACTACTGGGCATATACCCTGAGAAAACCATAATTCAAAAAGAGTCATGTACCCCAATGTTCATTGCAGCACTATTTACAGTAGCCAGGACATGGAAACAACCTAAGTGTCCATCGACAGATGAATGGATAAAGAAG